>NC_134483.1:124274693-124574693 GCF_040206685.1 Ascaphus truei
AAACCTACAATAAGTCTGCAGTTGAAGTGCTTGAAATCAGTAGTTTGTTTTTGGCATCTCTTCTATATCGATCACACGGCAATATTTATGTGGGTGGCAACTACATTGGTTGCTATCAGACTGATAATTTTCAAGTATGGCACATGAAAGAATCTTGTGGAGTGCGTTAAGCATGAAACTAATATGCAAGAGCTGATGTGTTCACAAATAATCTCTGGTTGGCAGCTAGTAAGTTTCACTCCTAGATATGGTGATGTTGCACTGATTGAATTATCATTTCCTGAGCAGATAAACTGGATGGATACATACAAAATCTTATCAATATTCAAACATGAATAACTGCCAAAAACACACTAGTGTGATACTGTATATTACGTTTTCTTTGCGTAGGCATAGAAGTTAGATTACTAAATTGCTGTTCCTTTAGGTAACTATTAAAATTATAAAAGAAAGGCAAGGACCTCTATTTTTACTTTATTTATGCATGACTCAAACAACGTTTTTTTGTTTTTTTTAAAGAAAGTCTGCCGAAGTGATATATATTGTAATCAAAACAGGGATACACACACGAAGATTTAACAATATCCCAGGAATAGACCATGAACATCTTGGCTCCTGTGCTTGAAGATATACCTGTTGAGCAAGTACTGGGAAACAAAGGTGCTTATTCAACTTACAGTACTGGGAGCAGCTTTAACATTAAAATAAATGGTGCTGCTCATCCCTCAGAAAGCGGGACTCAATTTGATGTTTTTTCAGAGGAAGAAAAAACTAATTTGCATATTAAAAAAATGAAAAAAGTGGTTAAAAAAGGCCAAAAAAGTGCTGAAAGGCTCCCAGTTCTAATCCTCTTAAACATGTTGCAGCTATATGTTGTGATAGCTATGTAACATATCCAGTAGCTAGCATAGTTGATAACGAAGGCTTTCACTATTAACCCCCTGAGTTTGCATATGTTGTTAACAGCTACAGCCCACACTATCCTAACTACCCACCAAATGCATACAAAAAAGGCTATGGTACTGTATGATACTAACATTGCCCTATTAGAAAGGTGTTAACCTGTGAAAACACACCTCCAGGGAGACGAATTGCGTATGGAGGGCATAGGTAGCCTATCTGGCCCCAATGGCATTAATGAATATATTTTTTCACTTGATCTCACATGTCATAGAGGATCTAGGGAAATTCACCTTAGCACACATGGATGATGTCTAATATTTGAAGTGGTAGTCCACCTTGCTTCCCGTGCAATACCGCTGTGGACGATCTGCCAGTCGGTCACCTTATGTGACACAAAGTGAAAAAAAAGCTGCAAAAAGGGCAATACTACCACAAAACAGAATTTAGATACTCAAAAAAAGATAATAATAATTGTGTGCTCCCTTGCCAAATCAAAAGTAGGTCATCTATATAACGGCGATAAAAAATAATATTTTTACAGAAAGGATTAGAATCGCCAAAAATGTGAATAGATTCCCACAAACCCATAAAGAGATTAGCGTAAGAGGGTGCAAAAAAGGTGCCCAAAGCAGTCCCTTGTGTCTGTAAATAAAACTGTTTATCAAACATAACATAATTGTGCTGTAATAAAATATAATAGAATCTAATAAAAAATTTCTCTGTGCAGTGTGAAGATTTGAAAGGTTTAAAAAGTGACTAATGGCTTTAATGCCTAATTCGTGATTAGTGATAGTGTATAAAGACGTAACTAGTGACCCAAGTATAAGTGTTACACCAAGTAAATTCCAGAATTGTACATAATAAATCTGATGAATTTCTCAAATAAGAGGGAAGAGCATTAACTAAAGGTTGTAGATAGGAATCCACATACCTAGACACACCATCTCCCAAAGGTCCAATGCTCGGTATAATTGGCCTGCCAGGAGGGAAGACCAGAGACTTATGGATCTATGGGAGATGGTGAAAAATAGGAATCGTGGGAGGTGCATTGTTAAGAAATAAGAACTCTTGTTCCATCAACACCTGCAGTTCCTTACCTAAATCAAGAAGGCTGAGAAGTTTCAAAAGGTACATGTTGGTTGGATCTTTGTTCAATTTACAATATGCATGTGAGTCGCTAAACTGTCTAAGGGCCTCTTTATAATACTCATCTGCATGCATTACGACAATAGCACCGCCCTTGTCTGCATTTATTGTTATTACTGTTGATTATCTCTATTTTTAAAGTATATAGTGTTTGACGTTCCTCTTTAGACATATTGTTATGGCCAACATATGTGAATGTATACCCTTTGGCCAAAGACTGAAGATCACATTCCACAAGCCTTTCAAAGGTCTCCAAGTGTGGTCCCTTGTTGTAAACTGGTTAGAATACTGATTTATTCTTAAAAGATGAATGTTTAAGAAATAGTGATTGATCATTGGAATCTACTATATCTGCATCAGAATCATATTGTTCTGCTAATAAATCATTTAAGTCTTGTGTATCAGTGTATTCCCTAAAGCCAAATCTCAATTGCCCAGTGTTATCCATTGGAGGATCAGGACCAAAAGGGTCCGGGTCATTCAAAAGAGAAACACTGGGAACAGTCAGATTTTAGAGGTAAAGAACTTTTTCAATGACAATTTTCTGATAAATTTCTGCAGGCCTATGACCGTATCAAAAAGATGGAAATTATCATTAGGTGCAAAGTTCAACCCTTTGTTCAACAATTTAATCTCTTCATCATTTAGATCAACACCCGAAATGTTGATAACATTATTTTCAACTTCTAAGAGTTCATCTTTCTATTCTTTTATGCTCTTTCTTGACGAGCACCTAGTCCTTTTTTTATAATCTTTTGAGGACGATGCTGATTCTTGATGACGTGAAGAGTATACTGTTTGATGAGTATCCTGATCTTGATTGTCATGATGATATATCCCTGTATCCTCGTCTCTCGAGAAGGAAACCACCTGCTGCCTGCTGCCACAATTGGATGTACTGTACAGTATAAGAGATACTTGATGCATCTGAATATTTATTTTTTAATATTGACTTTTGTGGAGACTTCCGGTGACGTCGAGGAGCATGGTCGGGTAGAAGAGGAGCTCCTGAAACCCACGCAGATAACCCGCCAGAACGAGCACTTTTCACCAACAAAACTTGCCCTAAACTCACCTGAAGCACCCAAAAAGAGAAGGCAATGCCTACCAGGCCAAAAGAAAACCAGGGCCAAGGGGTAACTAAGTACTTTGCCCCCGCACAACACTCCCTGGAGCCGTGCAGTGACTCCCAAGATGGCGCCAAGGAAGCAACACACGCGCTGCACATGGAGGCAGAAGCCGAACCAGACACCCTAGAGCTGCAAGAACTCGGCCTAAATAAACAATATTTTGACTCCCTTTTTACAAAATGAGAAGGGGATTTCAAGAAGACCTAAACACAGCCTTAGAAGGTCTAAGAACGACATAAATGGCCTCACGAAGCGTACAGATGTCCTGGAGAACAAAATAGTGGATGTGATTGGATCGCAAACCTCAACGGAGGACGAGGTGATCAGATTAGGCCAAGAGGTCAATGAACTAAGGGGTGCACTAGAAGACCAGGAAAATAGAGACCGAAGGCAAAACTTACGTTTAAGGAACATACCAGAAGCGGTCACCTCTGATGCCCTCCAGGCTTACCTTCGAAAACTCTTCCTGTCCCTGGTTCCGGAGCTGTCTGACCATGATCTACAGATGGATCGCACGCACTAGGCACTGGGACCCAGATCTACAGACCCTAACTACCACAGAGACGTGGTTGTCAAACTCCACATGTACTCGGTCAAAAAGAAAATTATGGCTGCAAGCAGGAGAGCGGGAGACCTCCAAATAGAGGACCAGATGATCCAGATCTTCAGCGACCTATCAAGGGCCACTATCAGGAAAAGGAGAGAGATGAAGCCCCTCACCAATATTCTCAAAGAACGTGGCCTCACCTACCATTGGGGTTTCCCCTTCAAATTGATTGTCCTGAGAAATGGCCGCCATCACACCATTTCCAGGCCAGAAGACTCTCCCTCATTTCTGAAAGCACTGGGGCTAAGCCTTCCGCAGTATCGCAGGACGACCCCCAAAGCCACAGCAAACTCCAAAGAAGCAGAAGTTCCCCGAGCCTCGGAGCGCCTGGCCAATCAGAGGCTTCCCTGAGCTGCTCACTGACTCCAGCCGAGACTCCAGCCTACACGGCACATCTCCGAAGTGCGCTCCAGGGTCATCTACGTTGCACCCCCCCCCCCCCACCAAGATGACCTCTCCCGCAACATCCAGCTGACGTCCTCCGGCCCCTGAAGGTAGAACCGCACAACGGAGATCCTGGTTCCTGTCTTCTTCCCTCCAACCAATTCGGCGGCAGGGTGTCTCCTGAGCACCCCCAACGAAGAGCCCAGGCCCTGGAACCCTGCTCGAAAAGTCTGCCTACCTGCAAAGCATCCTCCTCAACCGGCTTCCCCACCCCCTGGTCCCACCCTCCCCTACCAGCCAACCCGGTTCCCCTCCCCCCCCACCTCCCCGGTCTGTTCCCTCCCCCCTGGACCGAACCCTACCCCCCCGTCCACAACCTCCCGGCCCCCCCGCGCCTTCCTCCCCCCCTTCCCCACCCCCTTGTCCACCCACCCAACCCCACACAGCTGATGGCCCTGCTACCAGCTCCCCCCAGCACTTACCTCTTTCCCTGACGTATGCGGCCCAGAAATGTCAACCCCTCTCTTGCTTAGTCCCAGCACCCACCGGACCTCTCCACCTCCGCGAGTCCCGCGTCAGAAGCAAACTGGTAGCTGAATATCACCGGACTACCGTCTCGATAGCTGACCCCCCCAGAAGCACCTGCGGCTCACTTGAAGGGGACGAGAACTAACACCTGGACCCACATTCCTGGATTGCCCCGCTCAGAAAGGCTGGATGGGGTCTTCTCCCCCCCCCCGTCCACAGTCTTTAAATCGCCAGATAAGCACTGCCCTACCGCCGACAGGGAGTGCAAGGTCGTACAAGTTTAATTCTCCAATCACCCGCATAGCAATATTATGTCTCCCCGATGGTTTATCACGACCCCGACCTAGTAGCACCCGCTCCTGAAACAATCCATCCCCCCTCCCCTGCCCCCCCCTCTCCCCCTCACCCTCTCGCCCCCTCCCCTCGCTCCCCCCCTTCCCCCTGCCCCCCCTCCCCACTCTGCACCCTGCCCCGTATGCCCCCTGCACCCATCCTCCCTGTTCTCATCCCCCCTTCCCTCGCCCCCCTCCCCCTGCTCCCTCCCCCCACTCCTCACCCCGCACCCCCCTCCCTTCCCGCTATTACCCCCCTCCCCCACTGCCCTCGATTCCCCTCCGTACCCTATACCCTCAAACACAGACATGAACACTAAGCAAACCTCCTCAGTGCCCTGAACGCCTCACAATGGTATTTTTCATGGAGGTTACATTGTTAGACCCAGTTTGCGTTGCTAGACCAAGGAGCCTCAGAAATGTTTGGCTCCCAATCAATGTAAATAGAGGTTTTAACTGCTAATCCCATGTTTAAATGCAATGACAATACTGTATACAAATAATGCATATAAAAACTCTATGCACCCCCCCATCCTCGCCTCCCACCCATTCCCCCTCCTACCCATCGTCTCCCCCCTTCCTCCTCCCCCACCCCTTTCCCCCCCTCCCCCCGTCCCCCTCCTCCCCCATCCTCCCCTCCCTCCCTCCTCCCCCCTCCTTCTCCACTCCCTTCTCCTCCCTCCCACCCCCCTCCCCCCCTCCGACCTCCTCCCCCCTCCTCTTCCCTCCCCACTCCCTCCCCCCTCCTTCCCCGCTCACTTCTCCTCCCTCCCACCCCCCTCCCCCCTCCGACACCCTCCCCCCCTCCTCTTCCCTCCCCCCTCCTCCTCCCCCCGTTCTCCCTCCCTCCTCCCACCCCCCTCCCCCCCTCCGACCCCCTCTCCCCCTCCTCTTCCCTCCCCCCTCCTCCTCCCCCCGTTCTCCCCCCCTCCTCCCCCTCCTCCTCCCCCATCCTTCCCCCTCACTGCCTCCTCACTCCCCCCCTATAAAACTAACTAAGGTGTCTGATACTCTGGTCTCTTCTTTTTACTCAAGATACCTTATAAGAGTTGATCATAACAATTGTAAACAGAAGGTTCAAATGCTATGATAATACTGTACTAAAACAACACATGTAACAGATCCCAATCCCCCCCTCGCTCCCCCACCCCCACCCTGTCCGGAGATCCAGAGATTCTGGGTCATGATCCAGACGCTCCTTCGCGAGATTTCGGGGCTCCTTTTCCCCTTGGATCCCTTGACCTTTGTGCTGAGCAAACCCATTAATGATCTACCCCATCCACTATCCAGATTAGTTTAATCCATTTTGTCAGCGGCCAGATGCTCGGTGGCAGTGGCCTGGAAGCAGACCAATGCTCCTGTGAGAAGCATGGTAATTAGAAGGATAGACAAAGTAATGTCTATGCTCCACAAAAAAATGCCCCAGTTTCTTAACACCTGGGGTCCCTGGATCGGACCACTAGGCCTAGACAACACAAAAGCTGGCAAGTGTGGAAGTCGGAGACCCCCAAGGACCCCTTCCCCTCTCCCACTCCCCTCCCTCCCACTTCCCGTCTGTTCGTCTCCCACCAACCCCACCCCCCCACAGCTTTCCCCTCCTCTTCTCTACTCTTTATAAGAAAATCCTATTGGTTAACACTGTGTAGAACTCAACTAAGCCGAATTTTGTCATTATGTGTTCATGATATCACTGTACCTATGGCTGTATGTGCTTGTTACCAATAAAAAAAGATTGATTTAAAAAATATTGACTTTTGTGGGGTTGATTTTTTTCGGGTAATCTGTATCTCTAGAAAATGTCCTTTTTGATGTATTCCCTTTGCGGTTTGGAGTTCTCGCTTGTGCTGGCTTCTGCCATATGTATATCTGATTACGATCATAATCAGATCGATCTCTATCAAACTTTTTTGTTTTTTAATCTATATATTTTTCAAAAGTGGCTGTGGACATATGGCACAATAATTTGTTATCGTTTCTCGTGAGAAGATGGCATGGTTTGGGATGTAGAAACAGCCAGGGGTCTAGAGAGCGGTCCAAACCAAAGAATCCCTGGGCCCACACTTTGATCTTAGATCAGAAAGCGGACACAAGCGGGCATCCTCACTACATATGAAGGAATGTGGCCTGTTCCCCACATCGCTTTGGGCTCTCTAGTTTTAATGCCTCCTTTAATTAGTGCATTACCTACATTTTTCCACCTTCCATATGAAAATAGTGGAAATTCATGGCAGCATTTTCCATAATGTCTCTTTGCCAATATTTTAGAACGGCATTCCTTATACTTAATGAGTTATTGTCAAATGCAGTAATTAAAATAATTATTTTCTCTTTTTTATTCTCAGTTTTAGATTTTAATAAATTTTGGCGCTGCATTATCTTCACTTGTTCTTTATGTTTGTTCATATCTGTTATATCCTCTGTCTATAAATGTGTCAATCATTTCATTTACCCTTACTTCATAATGTCCTCTCCTGAAATGTTGTGTTTTTTGTCCCTGCATGGACGCCTAAATAAAATATTGATTATTCCGATTTGTGGCAATATTGCCCTGTTTGAAGTCGTGTTTTTTCACTTTGTTTCAAATGTCATAAACATTGGGTTCTTGCCTTTATATTGAACTAATAATATCATGGGAAAAATCATTCCACACCATGTGACATCGTTATTAATAGCAGAAAAACATGAAAATGCTTCGTCACGTGTCCTCTATTATGTCTGTGAGAGCTAGAGAGAGAGAGAATTATTCTTCAGCAAAAGGAGTATCAAGGATTTCAATGAAAGATGAGAATGTGTCATAATGGGACCTTTCAATTCTGCTGATCAAAAGGCAAAGACAAAAACACTGAACGCTTCTCAAGCATGGAATTTCTTTGACTAACCAATAGATTAGTCCTGGGGTTCCCTCAGCCTAAAGGTCAATAAGAAAGTATGCATTGGTGAGGTATGGGCTTTCTTTATTATTTTGAACCACTGATGCCAATGATTAACTTTCAGGACTTTCACTCGTGTTTTGGTTTAGGTTCTAAAAATAAATTGTGTTTTGGTTTGTAACTGGCTAATTAGAACTCTGAGAAAACGCCTCATGTGAGAAATAGAGAGATTTTCCATAGCACACAACGGTGCTGACATGAGTAGAGAGTCTTGAGAACACAGGTGGACTGTGACCTATATGCCTGGACACAAAGATTTCCTTAGCACACAACAGTGCTGACAGAAGAAAGAACAGACTGATATTCCTGGGAGCAGCTGGACTGCAAAGCCTGCAGCTGGACTGCAAAGCCTGCAGCTGGAGAACCAGATAAGACTTTCTTAAATTGCTCCTTGAGAAATATAATATATTTTTGGGGGACTGGGAACTGACTTATCAAGCCAGCAACAGGTAGTTAGGGCATATACTGTCTAGTTATTCTTCAAAATAGAGTAGGTGTTTATGTTGTTTTTGCTTGCTGTACAGATCTTAAAGGAACAGGCTCAATTAAATCAGGTCTAATTTCACCAAAATTCGTCTCCATTAGCATATCTCTGCACACATCTCTTACATGGTTCTAAAAAAAATTGGGTTTTGGTTCTGGTTTTACTAATACTACATGTGTGCTGTCTATAGCACCTATCACATTGGTGAAGTCTGCCATCTGGTAAAAATCACTTTCTATTTCTTGCATCTCCGACCTCTCATGGGGAAAACAAATAAATCCTGCCATGTGTTCTTTCAGAACACAGAAATTGATAAAAACAAGGCAAAAATATAGACTGCGCTATTCCACTGACTGCGGCAATAGTACTGAAAAATCCAGAGGGAATTTTTTTTAATGAAGTCAGCATTTTCACCAGGGCAGGAACAGCATTACTCCTGCCAGCTCATGACTCAAATTCTGGTCTTAGACATTCATAAAGAGCCAGAATAAAAGCGGTGTTCAATCTGAACTGGCCAATTACCATCTCCTCTCTAAGGCTCTGCAGTCTGATGAAGATTAAACATTCTAGCTGGCCTAGGATCCACCACTATCAGCTCACTGCCACCAGCACCACCAACATCCACACCACCATCCTCTCTGTCTCTAACATATGCATAAAAACACAAAAAACATCTTCATCTTGCCCACAAACATGTCTGCACCAGAATTTCCTTTTATACCTAGCTAATTGCTCATCACACAAATATGTGCGTAAATAATTGGTTAACAAGAACACATTGTAGTAATAATGAGAATGTGATGATTTCTCAACTTGGATGGAATAATAGCATTTCCATTTAAATGAACCACTTTAGATCCATGTATTATGTTAATAATGTACTTCTTTGTATGTATTTGCAATATTGTGAAGTGTCTATATTGCTGTTGTTAGCAACATGCATTAAATAATCTTAATTTGTCTGGAAGAACATGATCTCAAGCAATTCTGTAATTGTTGGGTTAATAATAGGTGTGTATGTTAGGAGAAATGTATATTAATTGCAAGAACCGAAACATGTGTATGATGAGGGTTGGTAATTAGGTTTAAGTGGACTGTGTGACCTGTTTAAGAAAATTAATGTTGGAGATGTATTTTCACTAGACTTATTTACTGAGTTCGAAGTATGATTTTTTATTATACGTCAGAATGTACAGTATGTATATTATGTCCCAAAATACTTGTCAAGACCATTTTATTAGAGATGAGTATATTTTAAAACGTGAACTTATTAATACAATTTCATATACATCTGTTGCTATGTTCCACCATATATAAAAGTTAGTATAACACATATAATGTAAGGGTTAAATCATACACTCAGTCCATTCATATGGGTACCACTTAATACATTCCCTTTTCCCTCGTAGGCTATTTGTAAGGTGACCATATTTTGAAAGGGACAAACCAGGATAAAATACAAAATGATTTATTAATCATCTCCCACTCACACACCCAAAGTTTAAGTGTCTGTGTGTGTATGTGTGTATATGTGTATGTGTGTATCTATGTATTTTTTCTTAGGGGGAACTGTGTCTATGATTCTTGGGGAGGAGCTGTATGTTTGATTCCTGGAGAGGGGGAGCTTTGTGTATGATTCCTGGGGGCGGGAGTTGTGTATATGATTCTTGGGGAGGGAGCTTTATGTATGATTCTTGGGGAGGAGGGCTGTGTGTATGATTCTTGAAATAGAAGTGGCATATAGTGGCGCCTTAGAAACAGCATCTTTACATGTTGTAAATACAGTATTACAGCAACGACAAAGTAGAACTATAAAGTAAAATAAGCATAAGAGCCTGAAAAAACTCCATATATAAATAAGTATAACATTGCAAGGAAACTAAACAATTTTTGATCATAAGAGAACCTCAGTCTATCAAGGAACTGTCACTACGTAAATGTAAAAGGAAGTATTGTCCTAACATAATGGCAAATTAAAATATCCAAAAAAGATCAATTACATTTATCATTCATGTCGGGATTCACTAAGCTCGGATAAGTGGTATCGGAGCTCCGACTGACGTCAACTGCTATCAACAGGTGTGGCAGTTACGGCAGATCGAGCTCCGATACTTCTTATAGAAGATTAGTGAACACTCCTTCACCCCATGTCCTCTCAGTTCCAATGTTTTTAGTGTATACTAGTGATGTACGGGTCCTAAAAAACATCTGGTACTGGGTACCCATGAAAAAATAAAACTTACCTGGGTGGGTATGTTTGGGGGGCAGCGGAAGAGGAGGATGATAGCAGCCGGTGGCAGTGGAGGGAGAGGAGGACGTCAGCTGGCAGAGGGCAGTGGAGGGAGAGAAGGCTGCAGCCTGTAGAGAAGAACAGCAGCCGTCGGCGGAAGGAGGGAAGGACAGTAGCCGGTGGCAGACAAAAAGGAGGACGGCAGCCGGTGGCCGGAGAAGAGGACCATGTGAGTGGAGCAGAAGCGGCACAGGAGGATGGCCGGGGAGGAGCATGCCCCAGCGGTCGGACCTGGAAATCTGCACTGATTTTCGGTGTCTGCCGATGCTACAGCGTGCTCCTCCCCGGCCATCCTCCTGTGCCACTCCTGCTCCGCTCACATAGGCCTCTTCTCCACTGCCAATGGCTGCCATCCTTCTCTCCTTCCACGTCTGGCTGCTATCCTTCTCTCCAGGGGTGTGATTGAGGAGGATGACCGAGGGAGCAGAGAAGGATGGAAATTCCTGGCATCGAATTCCAGCAACCTGGGCCGGGTCCGGGTAATTTCCGGGAAGATTAAATATGGCCGAGTATGTTGGAGTACCGGGTAATTTCTGGGTACTCTGTACATCACTAGTATTTTTATATATGGTAAACGACCTCACATTGGAGCAGTAAATGGTCAATATTGCTCCACCATACTTATAGGATATATACTGTATATTTGATGCCCATGAAAAAGATAGTGGAAATATTATGTCTCAATTCCTTACAAAGTTTAAGATATGTTATTTTTAAGTAATCCCTGGTGTACTGAAATGTTGGCTTCTGTGATACATTCATTAAAGACCCTCTTTGCATTTTATATGTTATGGTGCACCCAGATATATACCTTCTTTGTAATAAGGGAATGTTTAAAATCTGTAGATTGTATATTACTAGATTAGAAACTCTACGAGTCAGGGATTCTCATTCTTATTGTGTGCGTTCATATTTGGTGCACTTATTCTATAATAATTCCCTCTATTCAAAAATCTATTTTGTAGGTCGATCATATGTGCATTGTTGGCGCTATATAAATATAAACACTGTACATATGTAAGAAGTTACATTTTAGATGCAAAGCCTATCCATAAAACATCTAAATTAGTGTTTTTATGGATAATTAAAGAAAGTAGAAAGACCCAGGGCAACTTCGGATTTCTTTAGAAAAATGTATTCAGCACAAAAACACAACGTTTCATCCCTCCTAGGGGACTTTATCAAGTGATTGGCTTGCAGAGACTACAAAAATGTCCAGTATAAATAGCCATAAACACCCAGGTGAAAACACTTAAAACACCACCAATTACCTCCCAGTAGTCACATGATTGTCAGCATCTTGATCCTCCATGAGGTGTGTGCTCTGGTCTGGTCGCGCTGACGTCATCAGATGGTTCCTACGCGTTTACGTCATCAACAGGTCCCTCTGCGTGGTGCGATCCGGCTGCCTGAACAGGCATACGGTTTTGTTGACGTGCTCCCTCTGGTCCTCCTCTGGATGTTGTCCCTCCGTTGTCCCGTAGTCTCGCGATATTTCGGGGTTCGGTCATGTCATCAGTGACAGGCATAGATCTTCTCTATCTCCTTAGCTGGTGATGCCATTTTTTCGCACATGCGCAGCGCTTGGTGTTTCCAAAGGTAGGGTCACCCGGGCGATGGGCTCACCACATCATCACGTCCTGGTGGAGGTGTCTCCCCTAGAAGATCTCTGCAGACCAGGGAGCAGATTTGTCCTCATCAAGGTATCCGGTACAGCGGCCAGGAGCGACGCCTACTCCTGCGCGAGGAATCTCCAAGCTTTGTCTTCTCAAGACACGGGCCTGCCCGTAGACATTGTGCTGTCCACAGAGGATGTCACCGTTAAAGGGATTACTGGAGTGGACAAAGACTGTGTTGTGACCGCTCTGGTAGTTGTTGCCTCTTCCATGCGCATGATGGAGCGCCTCGTTCGCCATGTGGTGGACCGAGGCAAGAGACTGAACCTTCCTGTCTCCTGCGAGACGAAAGCGGATGATGAGGCCAGGGGCAATACCAAAAACCCCATACTATTTTTTCTGCGACGGGGAGGCGATGGTTTGGCGGTAGAGACTGTAACATCCGATCTTGAGATCCAAAAGACTCACAGGAGTCAAAGTGAGAAGCCCTCACTAAATCAGTTAGGGGTGCCCCACTATGAGACTCAGCTGGCCTCGGGTATCCACATGATTATGTTGGGTATCGGTGAACAAATGCATGCTGTGTGTTGTGTATCGTGTGCAATGCATTTTCATTATATAAACATCTGTTATGTTTGCTACCCAAGCGAGGTCATTGGGATTCTGTGAGGGGGAGAATGTAGCCCTGGTCTTATTTCAGTCCCGAGTACCCCCTCTGTACCATGCCGAGCGGTCGCGGGTGCCGCCGGAGCCAGCGACGACCCGCCGGCTGCTCGTGAGGGTGGGGGCCAGAGCAGGGAGCGCTCCGAGTTCCTGGAGTCCCGGCGGCGCACCCGGCTAGCGGGGGCCGCCATTACAGATGCTCGCGCAAGCGCCATGCTCGCACACACGCGGGAGCAGCTAGGAGGTTGCGGCGGCCATTGGGGACTCGCGCATGCGCAGGGCAAGCGCGCATGCGGCCCCAATGTATTTGCAGCCTCTGCGGGACTACAGTTCCCAGGTGGGCTTAGGGCCAAGTCGCCCAGGTGTCTCAAGCGGCCACTGGGAGAGCAGAAACAGATACATTTCGCGGGCTTAGGCAACGGCAGTTGGAGCTGGGAGCAGGAAGGGGAAGGAAGGGTGTAGGGAGCGAGTGGCTCCTATACCAGGAAAGGTAGTTCCCCAGATCCCAGGCAGGCCCCAATCCCCACCAGGGTAGGGGGTAAGTACTGAAGGACGGCCCCTAGGTTAGGGACCCTGCCCTTAGCCGTGTGTGGAGTGTGTAGTCTTGTCAGTGTCACGGCTGTCAGTGCCGTGTGCGCTGACAAGTAGGCACAGAGTGTGTGCAGCACATTTGCTGCAGGTACAGTGTGAGTGCAGTGTGTTTGCTGCAGGTGTTAGGTTGAGTTAGTCAGAGGAGGTGTGGGAAGAAATTCCGGGGCCTGGTATATGTGCTCTATGCTCCATAGCCGCAGTAGTCGACGATCAGGTCGCATTCTCGGAGCTAAGAGTAGCCGACTCATTAGGGTGTCAATCCCGTGCTGTCCCTCGGGCCTACCGAGGCTTGGAGGGAATGAACCTTACGGAAGACAAAATCATCTCCTGGAACGAGCTAGTGCAGCATCAAATTCAAGACTCAGTGGTAGAATTAGCTCGCCAAGCCCTGCAGCAAGGAAACCCCTCTATTCTTAAGCAAGCCCCCAGAGAATTGGTGAAACTCTTGTTGAACGAGTTCGGGAAATTCGAACTGGACAATTGCCTCCTGTATCGGGTCATACCCATCATAATCATCCCGACCGGCGACAGCTATTCCTGCCCAAGATTCTACGGAATATGGTCCTCAGGGCCCTACACGATGATCATGGCCATCTGGGTATCGACAAAACATTCGGGTTACTTTGGGACCGATTCTACTGGCCGAAGATGAGAGAATCCGTGGAATTGCATTGCCGACAGTGTACCCGCTGCATACAGAGGCAGTCTCTCCCCACTCGGGCTGCCCCCATGGCACATTTGAAAAGCTCCGGCCCCATGGATTTGGTGTGCATGGACTTCTTATGCATCGAGCTAGACTCCCGGGGCATCGGTAATGTACTAGTGATTACGGACCACTACACAAGATACGCCCAAGCATTCCCCACCAAAGATCAACGAGCGGTGACTGTGGCTAGAGTATTATGGGAAAAATACTTCATTCATTATGGATTACCGAACCGGCTACATTCGGATCAAGGCCGAGATTTCGAGAGCACTCTCATTAGAGAACTGCTGAAGTTGCTAAATATAGCTAAGTCATGAACGACCCCGTACCACCCAGAAGGAGATGCTATGCCTGAACGGTTCAACCGCACGCTACTTGACATGCTGGGAACACTAACAGGCTCTCAGAAGACGGAGTGGAGCAAGCATGTGGAGACACTGGTGCATGCATATAACTGTACTCGCCACGAGTCTACCGGGTATTCTCCATACTTCTTGATGTTTGGAAGGGAAGCTAGACTGCCCGTGGATGTGCGACTGCGGATATCTACCGATGGGATATCCAACAGGACGCATTTCCGATATGTACAAAGACTACAAGACAGTTTACAGCAGGCCTATAAATTGGCGGAAAAGATGGCGGCGCAATTAAATGCAAGCAACAAAAGATGCTATGACCACAAGGTGAGGCATAAAGAGATTCGCTCAGGGGATGCTGTTCTTCTTCGTAATTTAGGCATTCCTGGAAAGCACAAATTGGCTGATCGGTGGAGAAATGGGGTGTATGAGGTAGAATCACAGATGCCTGGCCTCCCGGTGTACCGCATCAAGGATTCAGAAGGCCGGGTAAAGGTATGGCATAGGAATCATCTGCTCCCCATACCTCAAGTAGGGAACAACGAATTGGAAGTGCCCACTGTTTCAATAGATGGAGAAGATGAAAATACAGAGGTTGGCCCAGAGACTGTAATAAATTCCACCTCTGAGAATCCTATGGAGGGAACCTCTCAAAGGGGCCTTCCGGCCGCGGGGGCATCTCCCGAAGGAGCTACGGGGAAAGAGCGACTTGGTCCAACGACAGAGATGCTGACTCCAGTGAGCCAGCCGCTAGATCCACAGAGCCCGTGCTTTGTGCCACAAAGAGACTTTGTAGACTTATCAAGCCCCTCAAGGGCAGAGTTGGAAATGCCAAATGGGAATTGTTACTCTCCAGAGGAGGTAGCTGAAGAACAAAATCGCAGAAGCCAAAGAGCTGGTCAACCTCCAATGAGGATGGCTTATGATCAATTTGGAGTACCCCATTATGAGGCTCAGCAGTGGGCTCGCCGCAGAGTACAGTCGGTAGTGGTAATGTTCACTGAACTGTGCAATTTAATATAGAGCAATAAGTAAGATGTACTGTGTTGTGTTATTTTTCGTTATAACATTCTGTGTATAGTTATGTAGGTGTAGCCCAAGCGGGAGCGTTGGATTCTGCAAGGGGGAGAATGTAAGGAGTGGTAGGAACCTCATATGTGTGTTCAGTTGGTGTTTGACACTGTTCAGTGAGAGGCCTGTGGAGTGTCTGCAACAGTGTTGCAGTGTGTCAGAGCAGAGTCAGACGGGCAGTGGCTGATGCAATAGCTGTGTGTCTGTGCAGATTAAGACAAAGAGGCTCCGTGGAGAAACTACAACTCCCATGAGCTCCTGGGCAGTCACCTGATGTAAAGAACCAATCAGAAGGCTAGGATGACGGGAGCAGGAAAGGGAAGCGTGGGGGAGAGACCACGCTAGTCAGAGGAGATCTGGACGGAGCTGAAGGAGGTAGTGTGAGTGAAGGGGGTCCATTACCCGCCTGCATAGGCCAGCTATCCCCTCAGGCCCATAGGAGCATCCCCTGAGTCACAGTAGGCTGCTGTACTGCAGGGACGCCCTGTAGAGGAAGTGATTGTCACCCTACTAAACATTAGTTAGGGACAAAGCACAGAGTTGCGGCCGGTTGCAGTCATCTGGGACCAGACGGCTGGACATGCGACATCTGGAGGTCAAGGGTCGGAGGCATCGGATCCTTTGTGAAGAGGTACCGGTCACCGCCATGACCGGGAGGTATATTGTAACAGCAAGTGCACCAACACCGCCTTAAGCTAAACTCTTTAGGGACACTAGCGAGTGGCTAGAGGACTGAGCCTATACCACATAATACAATACAAGGACAATACTCTATAAGAGCGTGGCTGAGCCACTATTGTACAGGACAATATTCCCTTAGAGGTGTGGCCGATCCACTATAGTATAAGGACCGTAGCAGTTATTAAGGTGTTAGGTATTGCTGCCAAGACTAGCATTATAGTATAAGAATATGTTTGTGTGTGATGTCATATAGAGTATAAGGTATGATTGCATAGTAAAACTTGGTTGCACGCACTGTGGTGGTATGTTTCTTGCCCAGGGGAATCTTGCATGATGGGGATCCTGGGTAAGTGAAGGTGCTGCTCTAGAATAGTTACCCCAGGCTCCAAGCTAGCGGAGGCTCAGATCTCCTGGAGCCGCAGGTTGTGTACAGTGACCAGTAGTCCCTTTGGGAGGTGTCAGAAAAAGGGCTACATAAAATAAGTGGAACTGTATTCTTCAACAGCAATGAATACAGCATATAACTGGTTTAATTCTCTTCCCTCCTCTGGATGGTCCCTGGAGTCAACCCAGGAGGCTTGAGGCCCCAAGGGTCTATCCTCTGCTCTGCCCTTACCCCCTGGTGGGATGAGGGGTAGCTGACCCACACCCCTAAGGGAGGGGATTGAAGGTGGTCAGAGCCCTTACTCTGTCACAGCACTCACTCTCTCATGGGAGAGAACTGACTAAATTTGGCCGTGCAGCCCCTTAAGTACCCTGGGGGAGGGTCAAAAGTCTGAGCCCGTGATTGGGCAGTACACCGGCCTTAGCCCGCCCCCTTGTTACTCAAGGGAGCTGCTTACTGCAAGGGAAAACCCAAATTAATCCTAACACTGCCTGGGCTGGTACCAGGGTTTATGTGTTAGACAGGGCAGATTAGTAGCCAAAAAGAATATATGGCTACAACGTTTATATGGATTATTCAGAGCATTGCTATTTGTTACTCATTGTAGAATACTTGGCTATTCCACCATGAAAACTCTGTGGTACCAGTGAAATAGATAAAATTGAAAAGAAGGCTGAGCGCAGCAAAAGACAATATGGCTGGAGACAAGTAAAAATAAAATTATTTATTGTGCATAATAGCAAAGTGTAACAAAAGAGTCCCCTGATGCGTTTCTCGCCTGATCAGCACTTTATCAAAGAGTGACCAATGTTCTAAAAATCTCCATGCTGAAGTAGATTTGCGCCATTGCACACCTGCAGGTGTATTATTAAATATATTTAATAAATTCTAATTCAATAAATCAAAGAATGATTTGATAACTATCTAAAATAAATAAACTATATTATAATAGATAAATAATTCTAGTCACCAAGCAATCAGGATGACAAGATGTTGATATTTAAAAAAGAAAATTTCCTAAGAAAAAGTCAATAAAATGTAATATAGTATAGAACCAAATGATACGTGGTAACACCAAACATGTTGTATGACTTGCAAAATACTCCCAAAGTAATCTGGTAATAAATAGAACAATAAAAAAATAGTATATCTAACCTTTAAGTGAATATGGGTAATAACAAACTAAGAGAATTAAGATAGTCTTCCATAGTTAAGAAAAGTAATAAGGGAATATATCATGCAAATATCCATGCTGGTATTGACTACTGCATCATTGAAATAAATTCACATGAATATAAGATATTAAAACAACAGTCTAAAACGTATCAATTGGTGAAAATGAAAACACATATAGCATTAAGAATACCACATAAACATAGACATACTACCAAATATATCCTTATGGTAAATTCAAATGCAGAAACAACGTACGTCAACCAAAATCTCAATTATATCTACTAAAAAGCAGAAAGATATTTATATAAATGTTGACATATAAACAAAATGTATCTATATCACTTTGATAGATGAGAAATTGGACCACACCTACAGTATAAGCAATGTTTCAATTCCCAGTCAAGATTGATACCAGCTAGTTGTAGAGTATCTACACTAAAAATCCAAAACATTTCTCGTCTATTAAGCATGTTCAAGCGGTCACCCCCTCGAATGGGGGCAGGAACATGCTCAATACCCGAGAATGTAGAATTCCGGATGCCACAATGAATAAAGTGCCTTGACACTGGATGCATAAGATCCCCCTTTTTAATGGCTCTGACATGCTCCATGATTCTAATTTTGAGAGGTCTAATGGTGAATCATATGTAATGTTTGCCACAACCACAACTGAGAATATATACAATGTGACTGAAATTACAGTTGATAAATGTCTGAATCTTTATCTCCATTTTGGGTCTAGAGCACTTAATTTTTTTGATAGGGTTGGCATATTGACAAATGACACTGACCACATTTGTGGAAACCTTTTGGAATACCTCTAATACTTGGGGTAATAGAGTGTGAATCAAACAAGCTTAGGGACAAAAAAACTGCCCAAAGATTTTGCGTTTCTAAAGACAAATTTGGGCCCATCATTAACAATAGTCCTTTGTCCAATTTCAAAGTATCTCAATGTTTTTTTAACAATAAATCGTATTGAATCTGCCTGTCTTCTTTGTTGTGTAATAAAGAATAGTACAGAAGTACCTTCTTTCAGAAAAGCCGGTTACCAATTCATTAAATTCCACTGTGAGACCTCCATGGTACCAGTGAAATAGATATTCATATACTGTAGCTACGTTTGTAAACCAGGCATACAACGTAATTGGATGGTAAGTACAGTAGGACCTCCACTTTGTATAATCTCTAAATTGTGCTTCCATGTACTCTGGCAGTATGCCGCAGCACTCGGTATTTATAAAGATCAGACCCTAAAGGCAACGGTCATTTATAAATTAACATAGAACACCTTTACAATGAATACAAATAGAGCTAGGAAATTATTGTTTATCTGTGGTGACACGGACCACTTTCCTCATAATATCGCCCACTATGTAACTAATATCTGTACTGCTGTTTGTTGTAGCCTAACGTGCCGATGTACGTTTTGTGCATGCACACTTTGTCAAATGGTAAAGGGGTGTGTTGCTCCCTAGCTGTGATCTTTACGCTCACGTTAATTAGTATTGTTGCTGCCCAGTTAACCCTCTCGGTTCCGTGATCGGTAGGGTTCTAAACAGACTTCCCTACATCCCAGCTTAAAGCGGTTGTAATTGAGAATTTATACGAAAATAATAATATTGCAAGTTTATATTTAGTTTTTATGGTAGTGTCTGGTAATAAGACATTTGACAACTGTGATAGTGTGTTCGTATATGTCCACAGATGCCATCGCCACACCTCAGAGGTAACCCACAGCCCACAGTGCCTCCGATCAGATGTGAAAAGGTGAGAACACTATTATCATCCTTACATTGAGCTAGGTTTTGTAGAACCACTTGGGTTAGATTAATCCCAACCTATGGGTAGGGTGGTAACTTGTTGGGTGACTCTTAGATGGGTATATTAATGTATACAGTAGATGGTGAAAATGTTATCAAATACAGTATATTAAGTTTAGTGATATATTATTATATGTCCACAGATATAGTATCCAGGGGCCACACGTAGTCGGCGCTGACCCTGAACAACTTTAACCAGTGAGTATACTTATTTGTACATACAGCCACTAGAGGATCATGAGACCATATATGTTAAAATTCTCCAACATTGTGACTAAGATGATGTCCGACTTAGGGATTTGCAAGCCGGTATGTCTACATGTTTCTAAGCCTGTGTCATTTACAGCCATGACTAGTAAAGTGGCTCTTATCAGAAATGGGTCCCATGCGTAGTGTGTGCTAACAGGTTTAGATAAAAGGTGAGAACATAAAACCTTCATTGAGACACTTCGGTGATAAGGTCTCTAGGTTGCATATCAATCTCGCCTCTTTCTTGAGGAGTATCTGATCCCAGGCTCCTCCTCTGATTCCTGGTGCCATTTGGTCTATACCCATAAATTGTAGGACATCGGGGTTGCCGCCATGAAAATTCAATATGTCTCGCTACTGGTGTATCTAATATATTCCTAATAGATCCTATGTGCTCAAGGACTCATCTCTGTAGTTGGCATATGGTTTTACCTATGTATTTTTTTGTGACATACTGTACACATTCAATATTGTAAATGACACCAGCTGTTTGGTACTTAATGAATTTGCATATATTGTAGGTCTTAGAATTATTCAAATTCTTAAACGTTTTAGTTACCTTCATATATTTGCAAACCTTACACTGGGGACATTTGTATGAACCTTGAGGGTTGGCATGTAGCCAAGTTGGCCTTATTGCCTGTTCGAAGTGGTTATGGACTAAAAGATCTTTATGTTTCTGTGGCCTCCTGCTTGTAATGGAGAGGTACGAATTAAGAACCTCTTTTAAATCATTGTCTGCCGTCAGACTGTGCCAATGCCAACTGAAGATGTTTTGTATTTAGAGTTACCAACTCTCAAGTAACGTAACAGCGCTCATTTATAATTATTGACAATGTTTACTGCAAACAATAATCTGTAGCCAGGATATTTAGATATTGTATGCAGTATATAACCTTAAATGAATTGCAACAGCAACATATTCATATTAATTCAAGATATGTCTAGAAAATATTTTATAAGCAATAGAGCTTTAACCTATAAAAAAACATTTAATTGTCAATGGTGCTGAAATAATCAAACTCCTTTGTCAGTAGCATATTAAAAAAATGGGGTTAGTATAGACAAGCCAATTACTTTCATAGAGTAGCTGGATATTTTTTCAAAGATGAAACTTTGGGCTGATGACGAACACAGCTTGAGCATCTTTATCTATGTATCACTCCTTATGCCTTAATTTGTAAAAGGTTTAAGATAATTTTTATGGCATCAGAACTACCAGTAATGCTTATTCAGTAAATAATCTAAATGAGTACTGATTATACAGTAACTAGACTATTTCTAACTTCCCAGAAACAGCAGTACCATATGCTAAAGTTATTCCTGCATCTCTGTTATATGTGTCAACCCTTTGGCTCGATTTCAGGATTTACTATACGTTGTGGTTGCAACAACATTAGTATTGCTTTAATAGCAAAAATATGTTTAATCCCAAGCACTTACAAATTCTGAAGTCAATATTTTGGTAATGAATACTATGAGCATTTGCAATTTACACTCAGGATAGGAATTACTGTTGAGTAACATTTCCCTTATATCATTCAACTCTTAAATGTATATTGTTATTAATTTTGCTCATAGCATTATATTTTCTATGTTTACTCTTCCAATTGTGCATGGAAGATAGTGCATGTTATATGTAAAAAGCACATAGATGTACAGGGTAACTACATTAACACATTTAAAATACATAATTACAGCTACATTGGTGCATGTGGAAACAGTGGGAGGACATACAATATTCTCAGGGGGCATAAAATCGTATTTTGTTTTTCTGTACTGTGGTGGTGTCCCATATCTTATTCACATAAGCCCCATTATGAGCCCCAATGCAGACACCACTAGTTGTTTAAATATTTTTTTTAACAAATGAAGAAAGGAGCTTACTATTTAGTAAAACATAAATGCATTTATAAAATTGATACATTATTATTACATGATCACAGTATGAAGTTATTTGTAATGCTTGACACTAAAGATATGTTAAACTATAGCACAGGTTTGCGACACTAGGGAAATTTGGATTTCGCCACTCATGAAAATGTTGTGGTCATCAGCATTCACAAATATTCACCAAGCTGTAAAAACTAACTGTTCACTGACAATTCTGATTAGAAAAGGGCCCTCTTTAGCAAAATTGAAATTTCTTACTGCAAATACCACAAATAAGGCACGGACAAACAAAAAATACACAGTTAATATGTCAGAGTTTTATTTGGTAATGAGTGATACTGTGCTATGGTGTCTATGGTAAGGGTAAGCACATTTACCTGTTTTATTTTTGGGCGTGGTTCTGGTTATAACTAGAGAAGGGCAATTTGTTTTTTAGAATTTGGATCTGCCTTGAATCAGGCAGTTCCTTTGATCTGCGGATTTCCGCGGATCAATCTCCAAAAGAGCAATCCCCAATTTCAGAATTCAGAGACCAATCCGTTGCCGGACAAATTTTTGACAAATCGCAAGAGACCCTATTGCTTAAATAGATTGGTACATACAGTAGAAGGGATGTAATCCATCCTGTACAATCTAAATAAATGAGATTACACAGATCTGGTCTAATAAGATGAAAATGAATAACATCCAGATGTACCAAAAATATTAATCTACAAATAATAATAGTGCTTGCTTGTCAAACCGCAGTTACTGTATAATTGTGTAATCCCATAGAGCAGAGGTGTCACCTATTTTCTTCTAACCCAGGAAAGTAAGGTTGCCCATGTTTTGTTCATATTTTCTTTACTGTCACCTGGCCTCAGAAACTCATAGCCCTCAGTACATATAATTACTTTGTGCTTGACGTGATTTCAAGGTAACAAATACAGTACAAGCAATAAAATAGATATCCATTGGATGTATGCTGTTAGTAGACCGTATGCACTGCAACCCATCTGCTGGTTTAGCTAACACTGCTAAAGCTGTTGTTCTGAATAACAGAGATTGTGTGGGTTTAACTTCTGATCCTGTTGGGCCTGACACCATACCACATTCCTAATGTGCCTTAGACTTGTCAACCCAATAACACTTTGTGTGTTGTGGGAAGCAAGTAGAATCAAAAAACTTCCTGCAGTTTGTAGAGTTTTATTTATTGAAAAATAAAGTATTTCAATTCTGTATGTGTCAGGCGCTCTGGATTATAGAACAGTGAATATGTTTGTCCCTGTTCTATTATACCATAGCCATTTTTTTTTCATATCCGTCATGTACGGTAGCACCAAAATTAGTGCATATACCTGTAGTAGCTCCCTCCCCCTGGCTTCCTTTAGAAGTAGACCACTTCCTCATTCTGGTTGATATTTTAATGTTCCTTGTGGAGCACACCTGAGATACCTGTGAGATATACTATTAGCTATATTAGCTACATGTGTGAGTAGAGAGCAACTTAAATTAAGATGTGAAAATAATACTCCCTATCAGCTGGTTTCGCTCATACAACTAGAGCTTTGGCCTAGAAAAACACTGGTTGTGGCTTCTAGTCCTATTTGGTCTTACACCATTCTAGTCATTAGGTTGGTGCCTTAGGCTTATTATGAACTCTATATTGTTGGTATGGAAATCCTTTTAGAATGTGTGGGATGGGACTCGTTTTAATATACTTTGCATATCTCTCACTCTCTTTGACAGTTTCGCCCATTCCTTCTTCTAACATTTTTTCATTCTGATTTTGCCAATACTCAATTTGTTTGGTTTTAATTTTTTACCATTTTGGGGAAGAAAAAGCTTGAAATAAGCAGGACATCTTAAACTTTTATAATAAAACCTGAAAGATGCTTAAAATAAGTATAAAATCATAAAAACAATTAGTCTAAATAATATAATTGAAAAACATACAGCATTTTAAAAACATATGCAGAGAAACACCCCATGTTTTCAACTTTACTGTAGGTTTTAAATACTTTTTGGGTTCTGATTTTGGTTTTGTTTCTAAAAATCTCATGGCTTTTGGTTTTGTATTTGGTTTTGAGAAGTAAAGTTAGGTTCTAATTTCACGTCTGGTTTTGCCCATCTCTAGTGTATGGATGTGAATAGGAGTAGACTGGGTTGCCTATGGAAAACTGTTTTGTAGACCGCTAATGCTTAATGATGATTGATTACTCACAGACTTTACTCATTGACAATGAGGGGAAAGAATTTTATGAACAACAGGTCTCAACCCTTCTGATTTTGTAGATGCAATAGCACTTGTGATTGAGGCCACCGGCCATTGGGGCACTAAAGCAGCAACCTCCCCTTCTCAGACTTTCTTTTTTGTTTTAAAAAATCTGAACCTGCGGATAGCTGAAATATGTTATTTTTTTTTATCTCTGGGGAATCAATATAGCTCCCATCCAAACCATGCTACAACAGACCACAGAGCAGTAGAGTATAGCAGTGACAGCAGAAACTTCAACCCACATCTCAGCTCAATGCTTGGTGGTCAACAGAGAGAGAACAGCTTTGCATTCAGCGCTCAATTGCAACAACAGCAGAGACTCAGACTTCATGCAAATGTTTCCAGAACATCGAGCATTTGAGTTGGAATGCGGGTCAAAATCTCTACCATCACAGCTATACTTTACCATTTAGCATCAATCATTGATCTGAGGCACAGATGCTCTTGTTACTTTAGACCAAAGTGGTACAATAACTACTGCAATGACAACAGGCTTACATAACAACATTGAAAGTGCAAGCATTTTTATACATGATGCTCACAATGTTATTTTTATCCTTTATGTAATCATTATGAGTGATAAGAGGTAACTTTATTCTCTGGACAAAACCGGAACAGACATTCATATGATCTGAGAACCGTACTTTACTTTTCCCATATAATTTAAAATGTTCACATTATTTTGATACTTGTCCCTTAGTAAGGTGTTACAACCTGTGACTTGCACTTTTTAATTCCAGATAATTCCCTGTACATAATGGGGGAGATATACTGCATCAATGGTACAGAAAGTGTGAATATTGTATAATTTAGTTTTGGGGCCTTGCTCCATTTTCTGTTTACATTTGCATCAAATGCTCCAGTGCTCCATGGCCCAGTACCAAGTAATGTACCTCATTAGTGGACTGTAAATGTTAATTTTAAAGGTATCTTTAAAGGTAAATACCACAGGAACCAGAGTGTCCCGAGAATTGTTAATTTATTTATTTATAAAATGCTTTACCAGAAAGTAATACATTGAGAGTTAATTCTCGTTTTCAAATATGTCATGGGCATAGAGTTAGATGACAAATAATAAATGGTTACAATACATAGTTACATAAGTGAACAGGGTATACATTATATACTGTACAAGTCATTGGATGCACAGTTAGAGGTAATCTATATTATATGCCTATGTAACAGTTACAGACCAGATTAAAATGTGAGACAGCTTTAGTTTTGAAATAATGCGCGACCACACAGACGATGGCTGTGCCCTGTGAAGGGTGCCGCCGGCGACTCGGTCGCCACCTCAACTGCCCATAGCTCTCCCCACACTCTCCCAATCCTCAGCTGCCGGCCGCAGCCGCAGCGGAAGGTAAGGGGATGAAGGGGAACCCAGGGGGAACTGGGCCACATCTTTTTCTCAAGAAGGCAGCGATTGTTTCCATCATCATGACTTGCCAGACCCTATTCTTGATATGTTCATGTCAGGAGCCTTTGTTTATTTCCAGTATGATGCAATGCAGCATCTGGCTGAGGCTAAATGAGAAGTCAGGCCTCAGTCAGAAATTCAGAGATGCTGAGGCATTTCCATAATGACGTGACATCAGCTCCGAACATCCGTAAGTAACAGTGCACGACAGTGAGTAGCAGCATTGGCAGTATTTCTAGATAGTGAGAAGGTGATAAAGGAACTATGGAGAAATTTGCCTATTGAAGAAGCATCCACACCTCTGGCCGAAATGCTGCATCCTAGCGCTTGAGTGCAAGCACCTTTGCTTTTAATTGTATTACTAAATCTAGAGTGGTGTGTTTGTGCTCTGCTATCCATTGCAGTTTCTGTACCTTTTGAAGAGAAAGCAACAATAACATATGGACTGTGTTTAGGGACAATATTATAGGAGGACAATGTGTATTAGATTTTTAATACCTGACCCAGTCTTCCAATCCAGTGTGCATAGTAGGTTATCTTTTACTAATTCACTTATTTTGAAGCCTCACTTGTACCTGATTCCCCTGCCTCTCAATGCCCCCGTGATGGCCTGATGTCATGATAATGCCTTCTTTGCAGGGTGACAGGTGAGAGGTTCAGAAACAAATGTAGCTTTTTATGTCAAACATAACACCATCATGGTTTCTCATGGCCTTCATAGTGTGCTCCTTACTTTTGAAGTTGTGGAACTGGAGGATCATGTACCTCGGCCGATCCAACGCTGCAGATCTAGGGCTGATAGGTCTGAACATAGAGATAGGAACAAGAAATTCAGGTATTCCCTCAAACCCATACGTTAATTCTCCAAGGTTGGTTCTATTTGTCTTCCTTAACTTCAGATAGTTGGGATAGCTTACTTTTCATGGCCTGCATCGCCTCCTGTCTTCCTTAACTTCAGATAGTTGGGATAGCTTAGTTTTCATGGCCATGCCTCTCCTCGACCACTGCCATTTTAGTTTCAGGGCCTGTCATCTTTTCAAGGTGGCTCAAGTCGCCTTTCAGGTTTTTACTGCCTTCTGTATCTCCACCTGAAAAGCAGACTTCAGGTTGTTGTAGAGGTTGTCGATATCTATTTGGTCAACCCTTGCAGGGCGGGATCCTCCTCTGGGTCTGATTCAAAGCAACCACATGCCAAAAGCACCATTTTGCGCTGAGCTCGCCGCTTACGAAAACTTGGGAATGTCCCGATATGAGATTTTCTTTTATTCATGATGGCATTGTGTCATTCCTGGTTGGGTGGGGATGCTTTTGTGCTGTCTATTATGCGTGTATCATGAGATTTTCTTGCTGATAGCTTATGTTTTGTGTTATTCTGGAGTGGAGCTTCACTAACCTTCGTCCATGCACCAAGTGACGCCTCTCATAATATATTTTTTAAGAAAATATTTTGTAACTATGGATTGATTATGATTTGCTAAAGATATAACTTAATGTGTATCTAATTCTTTCTTCATTTTCAGGCCTAAGTGGTTTTGAAATCTTCCTTAAAATAACATTTACTGGAGTTAATTTTTTTTCTTTGCTTTTACAATTATGTTCTTAGACTGTATAATAAATTAGAAGTCTCCATGTAACATAATGCAGTTCTTGAATTCAGTATCTTACACAATGTCATAAAACGATTGTGTTACTGAAACATAATGCCACACGCTGATTATGGAATCTATCCTCCTGCAATAGAAATAACATACAGCCTTTACTGCTCAAATCATCTTGATATACAGCATCCTGTGCTGCCAGATGACACTTAATTCTAAACTTTATTTATGCTCCTTCTTCTTCTTCTTAGTGTCTTTTGGGGGAAATTAAGTATTTTTGGCCAGTTCCAGTTTGTGCACACCAAACATTGACACATCTGTGAGTGAAAAAAATTCACTGTATTTACTGTGTATATCTAGTTAAGATAGCCATGTAAATTATGTATTGATGACTAAATAAAATCAGTCTTATGTTGAAGAGATCTAAAATAAGTTACTATATAAAGTTGTGGCTACAGAAAATTCTTCTAAATTTTAATGTTGTTTCAAATTGATTAAGCTACATCTTTTGGATTCAATCTTTTGTCTGGTGAGGCAGGATATGGATTTTATACAGCTCTTTATCATATGTGGGTAAGTAGATTCCTTGATGGGAGACCATCTGAATTTTTAGTACTCTTTCCACGGGTACTAAATGTAAGGATTCTGCATGATCCGTGCCTGGTTTTCACAAAGAAGAAGCCTACGCCGGTTGGAAAAGAAGATTTTCGAATTAAATCCCTTTGTAAATTTTCATGGATATACTCCTTCATAGCTTTAGTCTCAGGAAGGGAAAGTGGGTAAGAAGTTCCCCTGGGAGGTACAGAGCCAGGCAGCAAGTAAATAGGACAAACAAAAGGATGATGCGGTTGTAAGACCTCCGATCTGGCTTTATCAAAAACATCGCAAAATTCAGCGTAGACTAGGACAATTTTACCTTCTCATCTTTGGGAGCAGTAACCCCACCAATACTCTTGATGGGTACAGCGCAGTTCTTGGAACAGAAGGGGCTCCACAGGAACGGTTCCTTGTCAGACCAATCGATGCGTGGATTGTGGAATTGCAACCATGGGAGGCCAAGAATCACGTACACTGAAGAGGTGTGAATGGAATCCAGTTGGATGTCTTCCATGTGATCCTCACCTGTACAAAGATAAAATAGAACGGTCTGTAAAGAGATATATGCTATTTGCAGAGGTCAACCAAACCATCTATAGCTTCTAACCCTACTCGGCATTTCTTGCGAACAATGGGGATGTTATTTCTCTCGACGAAGCCTTGATCGACAAAATTGCCTCCTGACCCGGAATCCAGAAAGGCCATTGCAGAAGTGTGGGAACCCTCGCCGGTAAGCGCAACAGGAATCAAGATCCTGGTACACTGGCGACACACTTTATTCGAGCTCGGCTAGTCCCACGAATTCGGGTATACCCGGGTGTATTGAGGTTTGTGACTGTTTTCTGCCCGAGTGCATTGAGGTATTTTCCAGGCAGGGATTGAAGCATTTTATTCCCGCTGGCTGCAATACTGCACAGTATATATATATATACTGCACTACAATTCATGAATTTATGCCATCTGGTAGACACGCGAAGCATTGCAGCCTATTAAATCCTAATCATTATCATTTAAAAGATCAGCCGCCCGTCAGCCAGGCATGAACCCAGGCTGGGAAGGCAAACGCAACGGGGCTTGTCAGAGGTGAGGAGCGGCGCATTCCAGGTATCTGCCAGGTACATACTGGGTATTTGCTCGAATAAAGTGTGTCGGTGCAGTAGGCAGCTGTTTAGCTGTAATAGGGGATGTAGAAAGTGTTCACAATGTAATTACCCTGGACCTCATTGGGAGTTGGCGTTTTCCTGACTTGTGGGGGAAAAAGAGTACCTGATGTACATGATTGCCACAGTTCAGACAGAGACCGGTGTTGCATCAACGCTGTTTCTCACTGGAAGACAACTTGTCACCTCCAAGTTGCATAGGCTCTGGGATATCTGGTGGAAGGGGTTCATCTGTACTGTCATGGGAAGAAGGAACCCTTGTTGTAAGCTGCCGATGATGGAATCTTTCAGTTCTCCTCTCTTGCAGACGTTGATCAATGCGAATACATATTGCGATGAGTTTCTCGAGATCAGTGGGATGTTCATATGCAGCGAGCTCATCCTTTAAAATCTCTGTAAGACCTTGCCAGAAGGCGGATGATAACACATCGTTATTCCATCCGGTCTTGGTGGCAATAGTGCAGAACTCCAAAGCGTATCTGGCCACGGATTGGCTTCCCTGAGAAATATGAAAAAGAGAGGGAGCGGCAGTTACCTTGCGGCCAGGCATATCAAAGACTCTGCGGAATTACCGGATAAATTGTCCGATATCCTGGGTGAGATCCGATCTTCATTCCCAGATGGGAGAAGCCCTGGCCAGGGCATCATCGGTAACTAGCGATATAGTGTACACCACCTTGGATCTTTGAAAAATGAATCGAGTAGGCATAAGTTCTAACTGTATGAAACATTGATTCAGAAAAACCCTACACCCATGGAGGTTGGCACCATATCGGTTGGGTGTGGGAAGTCGGGGTTCAGATGAGGGAGAAATAGGTATAGAAGCAATAGTTGCAGCAGAAGGCCCTGAAGAGACAGGACTAGGAGGAGGGGTTTGTACCCGATCAGAAAGGGACATGAGATTCTGGTGCAATAATTCCATGCGATGATCATTTTGTTCAAAATAATTTTCAATTTTGGAAAACATGCTGGCGTGTGTGCTCAAGACTCGCCCCACCTCAGAGGGGTCCATGTTTGTTGGGCTGAGCATACTGTAATGAGTGGTCACCACAAACAAGGCGTGACGGCGAGGCAGAGGTGGGGATTTGATATAACACCAACCCACAGCCACGTGGGCACGTCTGGAGTGTAGATTGGTTGAGGTAGCCGGGTCGGGGTTGGAGAGGTCTGGATGGTCATTAATACTTGCCGAGGACGTGTTGGAGCGTAGCGGATCATAGGGGGTACTTAGCCATGGTCTGGATTGGAGAGAGGCGGATTGTTGTAGTACTTTGCCGAGGTCAGTATTGGAGAGGTGCAGATCATCGTATGTAGCCGAGGTCAGGAGAACAGAAGAGCGGAGTCCGGAGGAAAAGCTAAAGGGAGATTGTCCAATGAAAGGAGAGCATTCTCAGTAGTATGTCTGGCTGTGGTTGGGTGAAGAGAATCAGCACAGGTATATACTAGGCAGAGGAATTAGCAACAGGTATAGTATAGCAGAGGAGCAAGGAAGGTTCTGTGCATGTGTGCGAGTGGCACACGTAGCGGGTGCGCGCTGCGTGACAGTGGTGTCACCACGCGAGCATAGCCTGGATTCGGGGTCAGCAGGGATGGCATTTAGTGTAGAGTGTGGTCCACGCACGCCCCTAAATGGAATGCTGGCATTCGCCGGCAGGCGAGATGTGCTGCAGGAGGCAGGAGAAGCGGAACACCCGGTTGCGGGTTGGGGTAAGTGAGGAGCACGCCGAGGATCATGGATCCTGACAAGTAACAGCTAGGGCCGCTCATGTAATCAGCATTAAAGTTGACAGGTGCCTACTGAAGCTGGTAATCAGGTGGGGCCAGGTAGCAAGGATTGAAGTTCAGCAAGTTTTCTGTGATGGTCGACCCATTATTGCTATAGTATTGGTAAGCCATTGGTGGCACATTGCAGACTCGGGAAGTACGAATCTTAAATGGATTAAACCCTACCTTTCTCCTTTTGAAGTCGCCATGGCAATAGCCATACCGGCAATAGCAAGGAGCGCTGACCAATAACCTCTGGTACTTCCAAGAGGAAGACCTGTGTGCAAAAAGCAATCATTTATAGTTTGAACTAGCCCAAAATACCCTCCGTAGGTCCCAGCTAGACTCCTCACTACTAGCTTGTGTTTTGTAGGGAAGGCCCCAAGGCAGGGACGCTCCCCTTAATACATTAGTACTAGTCAGTACATCGGTGATGGACGCACTCGGTGTGAGCGGCCTGCGTCTGGGACCAGACCAGGCCATCTTCTGTGACTTTCTGCTGGTTTATACTTCAGCGGGAAGCCACCCCACACAGAGGCGGATCTTCGATGCAACAGACTGACCGTTACTTGGCCTTACTCAGTGAACCCTGGGGCTGGAGCTCCGGGCAGGTATTTTCCACAAGTGCACCAATACATCATGGGGCAGCGCTGTTTCACACATGGGGGTGGGGTAGGCCTTCGTGGCCTGGACACTGGGACACTGGTGCCCCTGCACCCAAGTACTGTGGGAGTACTCCGCGGGTTGGTATGAGCCATATTGTATATGTGTATTGTGTGTATTCATGGTTCTTGTTTATTACCTCCCAGTAAATAGTGTTCCCCATAATTTGTGTGTGTATTACTGGGCATATTGTCTTGGGAGAGGCTATCCTACTGTGCGAGGATCCTTCCCTGGTGGAGGCGCTGTTTAGTAGATATGTATATACACACCCCAGGCTCCCAGAATCGGAGGATTAGGCCTCCTGTTTGCTGTGCAGGTATTAGCAGCACACGTAGTCGGGAAAGGGGGCAATATATATATTTAATTTATATATAAAAATATATATTAATATAAACATTGTAAGTTATGGTGGATGAAAAAGGTGACAAAAAAACTCCAAGACATGTGAATGTGCTCACAAGTGATATAATATGTATATGTATATGTATATATATATATATATATATATATATATATATATATATATATATATATATATATATACACCGTATACATACAGACACACACACACACACACAGGGTTTACACTAAAAGAAGTACGTAACTCTTACATGTAAATACACTGTGCCTCTTTTATATATACAAGCACACTGCATTTAATAGTAGTTCCCTATTGAATAAATATTGCAATTCGCAGCAAGGAAGATAAATATTTTTAAGGAGATGGTATTGTTGAAGAAGTGAAACATTCTCTTGTCTGCCCAGGAGAGTTGAGTTTAGACAGCTGCTTGGGAAGTAGATTTCGTAAACCATCTGATGGCCTTTACCCTACCCACCATCTTTTTATTTTTCAAAGTATGTTTCTGCAAGACTAGGAAAATAATACAAATCAGAGGCGAGATGCCAAACTATACAAAGTTTTAAGTTCTACTGACAAGAACATGTAGCTGTTTTTTTTAAAAGAATTGATTGATTTGCCTAGAAACGTAGTGAGGGGCAAAAAAGTATGTGTGAAATAAGAACCTACAAGAACTTTATATTCCAAAACCAAAACCAATCCCCTTATGATTTTTTGTAAATGTATATAGAACCAAACAGAATACCAGGCGATGTGCTAATTTTCAGGTGTTTCTCCTCATATCTTTTAAAATTATTTTATGTTTTTCAACTGTATTATTTTAGTAATATTTTTCATTATTTTATATTTATTTTAAGCATTTCCATGCTTATTTTTATTTGTTTATTCCCCATACAATTTAAAACCAAACAAATCAAATCAAGTTTTTACTAAACCAAAATCAAAAAACAAACCATTTTTAGAAAAGAAACCACATCCCAAACAATACACAAACAATTTTTAGAACTAAAACTAAAATACGAGTGAAAATGCTCACCCTCATAGATACTGAAACTTACATATATGCCAAAAGTAAATGCAGCTTGCAGTCTACCACTTTAGTATTGGCATACAATATATGCAAACACACTTATTCAATGATGTCTCGTTTTTTAATACCTGTAATTCCTACCGCATAGGGATACAGTACATATTATTCACTTCCATTTAGATTGGACTGGCTGCTCCATTGGAGTTATCTGCCAGACCAACCGCTAGAAAAGGATCAAGTGCCTTGTACTGCAGCTGTACATTATAAAGGCCTCCAGTGTAACATGGCCCATGCAGTATTAGGTAAGTCATAAGGGCACTGTAAAGGTTAATGAGTATAATTTTTATACATATTTTTAAACATGGTGCGCACCATACAAATACTAAAAAAAAAGTCTGCCTAATGTAACATGAATATTAACATACAAACATATGCTGCTAATGATTTTGGTGAAAGGGATTTTTAAGTGCACTCTTTCAATCCATTTTGAAAACACTAGTCTTTATCCATAGCCCCCTGTATGTATAAAAATTCTAACTTTGAATTTTGAATTACAGAGCCGCTTTTAACGTATGGATCAAAGAAAGAAAAAAACACTGAAATCAATTGGATCCCTTGTGGAAATTCTTGACCAAGGCAGGAGAGTGGACATCGGATGCTTTGACCCAAGTCCTCTCTTCCGGTCCATCCCCCCTTCCAATCTATAAGGTATGGAAGGGACCTTCTGGAGATACGGAAGTCCAACATTTTCTGGATGATATACTCCAGCTGACCATCCACAGAAATAGGAGCAGAGGGAGAGGGGAGTAGAGTCCTGGACAACCGGTTCTGGATGACCAGTTTCAGCAAGGAGATGTGTAGGGACTGATAAAACACAGTCCCAAATTTGCAGAGGGCTTATGTAGACAAATATTATGAATCGAGAGCCAGAACTCATTACGACTTGGTATTCAGGTGAAGGCCTTCTTCTGTGTCTCTGCTGCCATGCGAAGAGTCACCTGTATGCCTTTCCGAGATCCTGTAGGTCATCGGCTCTGGTATCAACTGCAGGAACAGCTACTGCGGAGGATTCGTGGGAAAGGTAGTCAGGTTATACCCTAGAGCCGCGAAGAACAAGCAGAGATAAGTAGAGTCAGGTACACAGGCACAGAGTACCTGGCACAGGCAAGGAGGAGAGGGGAATGAATCATTATAAAGGGAGCAGGCAGGTGCAGGCAATCGGTTAAGAAAGAGGCTGACTTCCTGCCTTGGCAGCAATGTTGGTAGAGGCAGACGACCTGCTTCCGCGGCCATGTTGGAAAATCATCATAGTGACTCAACGAGTCTTTGAACGAGGTTCATTCTTATAGGCCAGGGCGGTCATGTGTGTAGTCAGCACTGCTGAATGCTGAATTGCTGCTTGGAAGGAAGCAGTCCCTGTACATGGGTCCTGACACAGTGGAGTTGTAACTAAAACTACTTGCGCAGGTGGTAGATTGTTGTTTGCACCTTATAAAAAATAAGACAAAACAAAGGCACAACTTTGTTGGGGCATGTTAATCTAAGGACTCGGCAGGCTATGTGTCTGTGTCTAATTTATTTAAATGGGCTCAACATGAGTGTTCATATGTTAAATTGCACCTTTTTTATATTAGTTTGATTAATGTTTGTTTTTTTGGTTTTTAAGACTCCTTTTTAATTATGCGCCAACAGTGACCAGGTTCAAACTTTGCCACAGTATAAACACTTATCATTACCAACATTTTTTTAGAAGCCATAACTGCAAATACTGCTTTTTTTTCATAAGCAGGCACACTGCTACCTGACATTATTGCTGTTCAGCAACATTGACCTTGACCCATTAAAAAAAAATAAAGAGTTTGAGTTAATATATTGGCATGCCTGATGAGGATGGAGGGAATACAGTTCCACCTCATTAGGAAATTATTGTACTCGTTCAGGCTGATCTTTAGCCTTAACTACATATTTTCCACTGACCAAACTACTATCTATACTGCATTTCTGTGCTATAGAATAATGTCAGAAGACATTAGCTGTTTCTGCAAGACTATCTCAGTCTGTTTTTCCCAAATTATGAAGCAGGTATTGAGGGTGTTATGGGAGCAGTGGACTGCATTCACAAAGTACCTCCACAGAGCAATGAAATCATGCACAGAAACAGGAAACTGTACCATTCAATTAATGTCCAGATCATTTGTGATGCTTCAGTACACATCATCAATCTGGTTGCTAAACACCTCATGATTCCTTCATATTTTGTCACTCTGCCCTTTCTGACCTACCGACGGCTAGACAACCACAATTAGAAATCACTGCTTGTCATTCAATTTTCAATTACTATTCCTTACTACTAATTTCTATGGTTTGCATCATAATTGAGCATGGGTTTTTCCCATTTCTTTACAGGTTATAATGCTTACTCACCTAGTCCTTGGATCTTAATGTAATACCTTTATTTAATCAAGTTACAACCATGGAGATTTGTAATGGTAGACCAGGACTTTTAACACCATTTATATTTAAGGGATCAGTCACAGGGCTAAACACAGTAAGTTAAATAAAATGAGTTTTATTTTGGATACATTCTCGTAAACACACAGAACTACAAAATACAAAAATATATACACTTACAGGGGTCTTGGGGATGAACTCTACCTTTCCTAGGTGCAAGGACCCACTTCAAATGGGTTTCCCCTGTCTGCTTGTCTGCTCCAGGATATCAAAGTGCTGCACATAGCAGCCCCTATGAAATGTATCTCCACACTCCTTCCCAAAGTGTCTCTCCCTCTGATAGTCTCCACACTCCTTGCCAGAGATGGACTTCTGCAAACTCCACACTCCTTCCCAGAGGTGGACTTCTGATAGACTTTTGAAGGAATCTCCACACTCCCTCCCAGAGTGTCTCTCCCTCTGAGGGTAACCCATGCACTGTCCAACAGCACCCCTTATATACCCCTTGGTGGCTATTGAACAAAGGTAGCCAGCCAAGAGAAAAAAGTGCCTGGGGCTCAGACCTGATAACTAATTCATTTAACTAATCCCCTACCTTTGTTCTGATCTATTTCTATGGAGAGCTTCAACTGAGTGAATTACTAGTCTTTTTCCATACAAATAACAGGCACATAACTTAATTTACATTTTCAGGGCTAACATGTTAATTCCATCACCACACAATACCAAACTACTGTATCTAACTGGGGGAATTGCTAACACAGGCATAAATACAGACATAAGGTAATTATATAAAAGACAGGACCGCTAGCCCAAATTCTCTGTACTTCCCAAGACATTACATACATTGGCCTGAAATATACATTACTTAGCCAGCCAAGTTGCATGTTTTTTTAGGGGTAAATAGCTGGGGTTTCTCTTTATTAGATCCCCCAGCTATCCCTACCATTACAAGATACACTACAATCAGGAACACATTTCGAGAGAGGGTGCAGGCGAGAGAGCAAGCTAGAGTGCTTCCAAATGTAATAAATGTCACCAGTAATATATATCCCATCAAATGTCCATCTAAATAAATTAGAGATATTCATGTGCTGAAAAAGGAGCACACCAGAGGTAAATGGCTGAGATATATGCTAATGGTTATGCAAAGTATATTTAAATGAGTCCCATCCCACACTTCCAAAAATTATTTCCACACCAACTATATAGAGTTGATAAGCCTAGAGTAACAACCTAGTGACTGGAATGGTGTTAGACCCAACAGGCCTAGAACCCACAAACCACTTCTTTTCTAGGCCACAGCTTTAGCAGTGGGCTGTGTGGTCAGTCAACTTTTTTACTTTCTATTTGCTGTCCATCCAGTGCTTCTTTAACATGCCCATGGATCGGATAGCATTACAAAGGGCATTAAGGCAGTGGAGTATGGCCCACCAAATCTGCTGCTCCTCAGCCTGGCTGTCATGGAGCAGAGTGAGCCTAATAATTTAGAGTGTTAGCAACCACTCAATTTATAAGTATCTCCTGCTCCTCATCCATGAACTTCTGGATGTGGATTCTCCCAGCATCAGAGGCAGGAGAAGGAGCAGACCCAGCAGTTGAGGTTGAAGCCCGCTCAGTCATGTCAACAGTACAGCAGTCTATCTGACATGGTTGAGTCTTTCAGTTTCTAATGTGTATTTACAGTATTTGAATTTAAAACATGCTCATAGGATTCCTGAAAGGTCATGCTAACGCGTCACAAAAGGACATGTGCTAATTTAGACTTTTTACTATTATGCATGTGCAGTCTATTGGAAGATGCGTCTCTGACACATGAAAATCCCTGTTAATAGCGCTGCTACTATGATGAACAGACGTTGTTTTTGCATCTCATTAGCTTTGACGATACCTGTTAATAAGATGAAAAATAAAGTCTTTCCCCAATTTATTAGCATAAAAACAACGTACTTCTTTGGATCGCCCCCCAGTTTGTGCACCCCTGCCTTAGACTTTCATAAACTGTGATATCATAAAAAGGATAAATATCATTGGGTTGGGAAGATGTTAAAATGTTCATGTCACAGAAGAAAAAATATCTTACAGTACAGGTATGTTGCTATGCATTGGCCATGTGGTATACCTCACAATCCCATTGGTTTCTGTACCATGTGATGGCAGGCTTTTTTTTTTAAAGATGTGACATCACCCGTGAAGATGAAACCGTAATTGAAACATGTCACATGGTACTTCAACCAATTGGATTCGGGACAATCCGATTGGCTGTAGTACCAAGTGATGGCAGCCATTTTGGTTTAAGGATGTGATGTACCTCCCTTGGAGATGTAAATTCCTTAAAAATAAAACCCTGTCACATGGTACAGCATCCAATTGGATTGGAGCTATACCATCTGACACTAAAATGTGATGTCACAGGCCTTATATAAGGCCTGTTCCATCTCATTCACTTTAAGAAGACGACGAGACAACATCTCCCTATGGATTACAGTGGATTACATGTAAATAAGAATGAAGAAAGAAGCAAGGAAGAAGAACAGAAGTTACCTGAAGCTGAGGATCATTGTGCTAAGGCTGTGAGCTTCCAGATACATCGGGAATAGGAGGGTGAAGACATCTAAAGATATGAAAAACATTGAATGTATGTAATTTTTGTTTTTTAGGTTTTTTTATTGTATTTTTTATTGTATTTTTTAATTTTTATTTTTTGCTTGCCCTTTGACTTCCAATGTATTTATCTATGCCCGTTTCGGGTATAGATAAATACAGTATCAGGCAATACATTTTTAGGCAAATGGTTGTCTTTAATTAATTGTCATGTTTTGCATTTGTGTTTCTTATTTTGAGTTAATTGCTATGTATTTGTAGGGCTTGTTTTTATTTAATTTTTACATTGTTTAGGCATTTCATTTCTTTAATTGTTGTGTTGTTTTGGCATTTGATTTCTTTTATTGTTGTGTTGTTTAGGCATTTAATTTCTTTTATTGTTGTGTTGTTTAAGCTTTTGATTTCTTTTATTGTTGTGTTTAGGCAATTGTTTTTTTTTAATTGTTATGTTGTTTTGGTTCTTGGGTTTTGTTGTTGTGTTGTTTAGGTGATGTTGTTTTATTTAGGTTGCCCATTGACTGCTATAATGAGCATGATGTACCACAATGCCAATCAATGGGTAGAGGGTGGGGGCAGTCCCCCAGGGAGGGTGGTTAGGCCTCCCAAGTGGGTAGCAGGGGAGGGGGTTAACCCTTATATTACTATAACGGTTACTAATCGCTAAGGTGATTAAAGGGTTAGGTGCCATTAGTTGGCATTTTTATTGTTATGTTCCTGCCAATGGAGGACATGGACTTGGGGAACAATGATGAGGACGGCCTTTATCCTTGAAGGGTAAGTAGAAATGTTATTTACTTTATGGTGGCTTGATAATGTTTTCTTTTGAATGGGCAAATGCACACTTATCCAAATATGGTTAATAGTAAATTTGCCAATTACTGTATTGTAATGTTATGGTAGAGGGGGTTTCCCTTCATTCCCATTGGGGCTATCTTTGCTCTCATTGAGGGTATAGGTAACCACACTGGCAGTGAATTCGTTTATTGGCTAGTACTGTTTTAATGTTTATTGTGGGTAGCGGGGGTGGGTGGAGGTGGTATTTGGCCCACAGTGGGGGTTTATGCCTACCGGGTGGGTAGCAGGAGGGTTACCCCCTCATTACCTTATTGGTATTTACCGCTACGGCAATGAAGGGGTTAAGTCCTCCCGCAGCTCCCTCCCCCCCAAGGCCTAAACACCCACCGCAGGCCAAATACCACTTTCACCCACCCCCGCTACCCACAATAAACTGGGCACTGGTATTTAATCCCTTCATTGCCTTAGTGGTTAGCCGCTAAAGTATTGAAGCTACCTGTAAAAAAAATGTTTGCATCGGATTGAAGCCAAGGTTTCCAGAACTGATATTAATGTATATCAGCTCCGGAGACTCCCTACATTAATTTGATGCAGGAAAAAGTCCTGCTCTCAGATCCCAACTCGCCACCCTAGAGCTGGCGAGATGAGATCTTTGATCAACTCGCAATTTCAGAGCTCAGATTGTCTCATCAGAGCTACTAGAATACCCGAAATTTATCGAAATGGCACTATTTGGATTTTTGCAGCTCCCACTCGATGTGTTTGGGCAGGTGTGAGAATGGTTTAAAAATGCCTTCCCCGTACGATTTGGCCAATTCATCGAGTCTTTCTGAATAGCAACTGGCCAAAATGTTGCGAAAACAGCTCAAAATCCTCGATGAGTTGGTTATCGAAGCTACTAGAATAGGCCCCTCAGTTTATATGTAGTGTATACAGTATGTCATGTATATGTAGCTAATACTCAAGTTGCCTCATACACTACATATGCCAATACGTTGACCTAACTAAGAAATGTAGAGAACCATTACTGAAGGATAGGCATGTTTCTATTGCTAACAAAGTGGTGGCTTCCAGTCTGGTATAGTACAATTTTACTGTACATCATCCTTTTCAATATTAATGATGGAATATGCAGAGATGCTTCAAAATAAAATGCGCACACATTTTTCCCAAAAATGTATTATGACTTTATTATATATAATAAGTCACAGAAATATGCTTTTTGGGTGTATTTGTCTCTATTCAGTTTTGCCAAATGTTGGCTATTTTCAAATGTCGTTTCAATTCAGTAATAACTACTACTGCAATTCCTCTATAAACCACAAACCACCTGGGTTTTGTTCTTGTATTTGTGATTTAAAAAAAAGTATGCTTTACCCATACATATATGTTTATTACAATTATCATGTTTCATTAATTTGACAAATAAAAATAACAGTGCTCTTTGCTGCTTTAATAATGAACAGATATTGATTACATGTAAATTGAAATGTTACACAAACACAAGTAAATGCTTTTCTCATTTTCTTAGATATAAAAACTCATAATATCTTCCAACCAACTAATTATAAAAAGCTGTTTGGAATAAAAGCAGAGTGTTAATATAATAGCACTGTTGAGGGAAGGTTGTCAGGTTTTACAGAATGGTGATGATAGCAATGAGCCCAAAATATTATGAAAAATTGGAATGATAAATAGATTTCCCCACCCCCTTTAAGCAGAGAGTTTAGCTGAGGTTTAGTTAAGACGTTTTGAATTACACTCAATTCTGCACATGCTACAGTACACAACATAAACAAGTGATTAAGGTCATAATGACATTTGCTTGTGTTGCAACAATTTTTTATAGTCTCCAGTCTTTCTAAAATATTCTAAATATTAGGATTTGACAATGGATTAAAGAAAAAGGGAGGGGGGATTTGAACAAAATGTTTATTTGAAACATGGGTCCTTTTACTTTTTTTGTTAAGAATTGATCATTATTTTACACTTTCTCCATTATGGGGTGAAAATAATGTTTCAGTGAAAACATAAAGAACAATTATTCTTATCATTAGAATTATTTATATCATCTGCTTGTTGACGCTCACTTAGACAAGTTAGTAATTAATATTGGATATATGCACTGTAGAGATATGTAAAACTTTGGCACAGGTTTGTGAAACAGGTTAATATTGGACTGTCGTCAGCAGAGACAAATATTGGCCGAGCTTTGAAAATGTTACATTCTGGTGAGAAAAAATGCCTTGTTAAGTCGAGATGTGCAACATTTTCTCTAAAGTGCATGAACTACAGTTGGTGACATTTGCTATTTTTTTGCAAACAATTTTGGATCAATCTGCAAAAATTGGCAGAGCATTAAAAGTTAATGTGCATTGCAATTTCTTGTGGCCAAGTGGCGTCAAGCTCTGCCCACAGAATGACGTAACCAGAATTGCGCGCCTATCTGGATGCAAGTGCTGTTAAGCATCATCCACTGTGACGTCAGTTGCATTGGACGCATACCCGGAAGTACCGATAGATTAACCAGTAGAACACCATTTAAATCGTCAGCATCACACCCCCTTGTTGGCTGATGTAAACAGGACTACATAACACAAACTCTTTGACCACAGGTTTTCCTTTGATCATATACAGTGAGCATTTTCCAGGTTTATTTATCTGTATTGTAGCCTGTTGGGTAATAGGAATTTGTTCCCTGATAATATTACCAGTCTAAAAGGACCATTTGCTGAGACAACTTGAAAAAATCTTATTAATTAATTGCATATCACACTACAGTGTGCCTTTGTTTTCTGGTCCACTTTATTGCTTTAGGGTACACACATGCTAGATGACAGATTCCATTCTATGTAAGACTGTTTGAATTTATTTGTAGTGGCTTAGAAATATTAGCCATCCATGCTGTACAAGAATGAGCAGACGTGTTGATAGTGGGAATGAGAGGGAAGAGACAGAAGGAGGAGAACTCTGAAGAGGAATATTTTTCTGAATCTCGACAGGCCTTAACCTTTGTGTGAGCCAGGACTCCAGCAGAATTACTTGTGAGGCAAGGGTGAGAGACATACAGTATTGTATTCTTCATAAAAACATGTAGGGGTGGATGCTGAACTGGCTTTATCTCTAATACGGTAAGACTCTGGGATATTACATAACATAAAACTGTTAAATTGGATGAATAGGAGGGTGTGTAGCGGGATGATAATCTACAGAAAAGTGTTTTGTGTGACTACTGCCACAGCAGCAAGATCTAGTGGGAGAATCTGAGTGAGAAGTCCAAGCCTTGGACTTTCAAGCTAAGCTGTAATGTAACTGTTGGGTATCAGCAGCTAATGCCACATCATTTGTCATCAGAATCATGGTAAAGAGTGCATGGCGCTGGTAGTGGCACTGTGGAAAGAGGCAAGAAAATCGCATCAGCCTCAGCAGCAGGAGCACACAGTATAACACAAAATAAAAAAATTAAACTGTTGAGGAGTAAAAAGAAGTGTAGGAGAATTATTAATAAAGATTGATAACCTTTCTACCAATACAGCCAGCAGCTCCCACCTAACAGCCAGTGGTGGAGGTACATGATACAAAATATGTATTTCATACCCTGAGTATATTGATATACATACAATATATGTGTATTTATCTGTTGAATGTGAAGTGATGTCAGTGTCAATGAGTCCCAACAAAAATAATTTTAATGTTAGAATAATTAATTATAACAATTATAATTTTTTTCTCAGAAACAAAATATCAAATAAATCACAATAATCGAGGTAATCACAATTGGGAAACAAATACAAGTAATATGTAATTCTCTGACAAAAACAAAAATAGATCTACAATCAATTGGTTGAATATGTCAGTCTTTTAGCTGTACAGTAAGTACCATATGTACATTGAGCACACAAAGGAGAAACTGAATTTAGTGTTTCAATCTTTGCAAAGCAATGCAGTGCAGGTCAGTGGCAACATGCCACCTAGCCCAACCATCAAGTTTGGTTTCACTCTACAGACTCTAAACACCACCTGTAGTACCACCTAAGACTTGCACAAGCAGACAAATACCAACATAGCCGATATACAGTATACATGGGTATGTCAGAAGACTGAGAACGAGAGTATGGCTGACACGCAAAGCTGAACTCTACTGACCACTACAATTTCCTTTAATATGCAAATATGCTAACGCTTACAAAATTCTCTATAATATCTAGATTCGCTTTATGCTGAGACTATAAATAGGACAGACGTACAGTGTTTCGTTCACGGTCTGGTGACATTTCACTGAAAGCTTGGTAATTATGTGACATAATTAACCCCTTGAGGGAATCGAATGTGGGGGGAAATGATTAATATTTTGCACTATGCATGTTGGACAGTTTCTCATATCTTCTGTGTCAGTTTATTACAGCTATATTATTTTAGTTTGCTTATTGTTTTTAAGATTTTGTACTTATTTGAAAAAAAAGTGTATGCTGTATTGTGCTAGATTTTCTTATTATATTCAACATTTTTTTCCATAATTTTGAAAAAAAAAAAAAAACTACCTCTCTCTCTCTCTCTCTCTCTCTCTCTCTCTCTCTCATCCTCTCTCTCTCTCTCATCCTCTCTCTCTCTCTCTCTCTCTCTCTCTCTCTCTCTCTCTCTCTCTCTCTCTCTCTCTCTCTCTCTCTCTCTCTCTCTCTCTCTCTCTCTCCTTACCATTATGTAATGTTCCCGCTACTCTCTCCTCTCTCCTCCCCCTCTCTCTGTTTGTCCCCCATTCACATCAATCCAGCCCCCCCCTCCCCCTTTACAGCTTCATGCAGTGTGTGTGCATCAGTCAGTCACTGTGTGTGTGTGCGCGCGTGTCAGTGAGTCTGACGCAGAAACACAAACACACACACAGACTGACTAACGCACACACACAGTCAATGTGTGTGTGTGCCTCAGTCAGTGTGTGCGTGCGGCAGTCAGTGTTTGTGTGCACGTCAGTCAGTGTGTGCGTGCGTGCGTTAGTCAGTCAGTGTGTGTGTGCGTGCGTCAGTCACTGTGTGTGTGTGCGCGCGCGTGTGTCAGTCAGTGTGTGTGTCAGTCAGTGTGTGTCAGTCAGTGTGTGTGTCAGTCAGTGTGCGTGTCAGTCAGTGTGTGTGCGTGTCAGTCAGTGTGCGTGTCAGTCAGTGTGTGTGTCAGTCAGTGTGTGTGTGTGTGCACGTCAGTTAGTCTGTGTGTGTGTGTGTGTGTGTGTGTGTGTGCGTCAGTCAGTGTGTGTGTGTCAGTCAGTGTGTGTGTGTGTCAGTCAGTGTGTGTGTGTGTGTCACCCCCACTACCCACAATAAAAAGAAAACACACACACCAGCCAAACACTAACTAAATATATATATATATATATATATATATATATATATATATATATATATATAAATATATATATATATATATATGACCCCAACAACACCTATACCCCCCTAACATACAATAAGGAGCACAATGACTATTATCCACAAATGGATAATAGTGCATGTGTCCATTTAAAATACATACAGAACAATAAAGACATTAAATACATATAGCACTCACCCATGTGCGGCTGCCACAATGAAGACCATCCTCATCTTCATCCTGCCCATGCCCCATCCGCTTCTGCAAAACAGACACAAGAATAAAAACATCCAATGTAATGTCCCCTAACCCCTTAATCACCATAGCGGTTATTAACCGTTACAGTCATTAAGGGGTTAACCCACCATCACCCACATACCCTCCACCACTAACCCCCCCACCCCCTGAGGCCTAACGACACTCACCCACTACCCACAAGGGAGTCCTACCACATACCCTTGGGGGGTCTGAATGGCTTTGCTTCAATTGCCTTTAAGATGATGTCATGAAAAGAAACATGGCCGGCCTCACATGGTACGGCAGCCAATCAGAGCGTGGGAAGTCTATCCCTACTCTGATTGGTTCTAGTACCATGTGACAGGCTTTCAATGACGTCATATCCATTCTACCCAAGCCTCTGTCACATGGTCTACTAGAGCCAATCAGATTTGGGATGGAGTTCCACGCTCTGATTGGCTGCCGTACCATGTGAGGCCGGCCATGTTTCTTTTCATGACGTCATCTTAAAGGCAATTGAAGCAAAGCCATTCTGATTGGCTGTGCTTTATTTTCCTTTAAGTGACATCATAATTATTTTTTTTAAAGGCCAAAACACATGGTTTTCACGGCCCAATCAGGGCCGTGGGAACCATATGACGAAAATGTGATGTCATAGGCCTTTAAAAGCCTATGTCGTCTCATTTTGAAGCAAGACGCCGAGGAGGAAGGACCTCCAGAGAAGAAAGAAGACCAGGGCGTGGCAGCAGACGGGAAGAAGACCCCGGAAGAAGGTAGAAGAATACAGATTAAGATGGATTACAACTAGAAGACCCCTTGATTGTCGTGTTTTATTATTTTAATGTTTATTATTTTATGGTTTATTAATTTATGGGTTCCTGTTCGTGGATTGGTTCGTCAGTAAGCTGATCAACGGGAGTCGGTGAGTGGGTCAAGTAATGGTAAGTGAACTAAAGAAATGTATTCAATGTAACTGTGTTTATTTTTGCTTTTTCATGTGTTTATTTTTTTTTATGCATATCATTTCTTGCCACTGTATGTATGTATGTATGTATGTCTAGAGAGATATATACATACAGGGTAAGAAATGACAGTGTTGTAAAAGCTTGATTTACTGTATTGTAAATGATTGTGGCTATGCTGCTATGCATAGATGTGTGTTAAATGTATTTTATAATTAGAGAGATGTAATTTTTGGGGCTTCTATGCTGTACTGTAGGTTATGGCGAGGGTTGCTTTAGTATATTGTAATTGTTGGTGTCCTATTTTGTATGATGTGAACTTGTTCTCTGTAACAATAGCTATAGTTAATTGTGTAATTGGTATGGATGGTATTTTAATTGTTTAGGGATGTAATTCATGGCTGTTAATTCATTGATGGTGACTTTATTGGATTACATAGTATACTTCTTGTGATGTAATGCTATTTTAGTTGGATTATTGTATTGTTAACATTGATTTGCAGTGTGTACATGTAGCTTACATTTTATGATACATGTATACACTGTAAATGCAATGTTTTAAGTGGCATTTGAGGCTTTAGATTGAATGATTACATGAGATTTGTTTAGGAAATTGCTTTTTAATTCATTGAGGATGTTATGCATAAGTGGTGTTGCCATTGCAGGGTGGCTTCACCCCTTAATTACCTTTGAGGTTAGTACCCGATAAGGTGATTAAGGTTCCTTGGTATGTGAATGTCGTTGAAATGTATTGGCTATTTATTATTTTGGCAATGGACCAAGGATGATGCTGGCGATGGGGCCTTCTTATTGATGAGGTTAGTAGAATTTTCTTTATTTTACTACGGTATTTAATGTGTTTAATAATGACCAAATAATGTATTATACCTATGTGGATAATAGTTATTTGGCACATTATTGTACTGTATGTGCTGGGGGGACGGGGGTTTTGGCCCCAAGGGTATGTGGTAGGACTCCCTTGTGGGTAGTGAGTGAGGGTGGTTAGGCCTCAGGGGGTGGGGGGGTTAGTGGGGGAGGGTATGTGGGTGATGGTGGGTTAACCTCTTAATGACTGTAGTGGTTAATAACCGCTATGGTGATTAAGGGGTTAGGGGACTGTAACAGGGGACTTATCCCTGTTCAGTAATGTGCCTTTAATCTAGCAGTGTGGTAGGTAATTACTAAACACCACCTGCCTGATTAGATTGGTTACAAAAGCCTGCCTTTGAGACAGGAAGTGACTGACTCCTTAGCTCTGACTGAGAGCTGACCTTTGGAGACACCACAATGTCTTGAGTTCTGCCAGCCACACAGCAGAGCTGATTGCAAGACACCCAATAAGACTTCTAAACCTGGATGCTGATAATTTTCTGTGCACGCACAGGTGCGGTTCCAGGAGAGCAGAGAAGCTTACTCTACAGCTGATAAACAGATAAGACTTTCATTATTAAGAGACTGCTTATATCTGCTTATTTTCATGCTATGTGTTTGGGATGGGAGAAATGCTTAACTAATGGAGATGTGAACTAATTGCAAGGATTTCACTAGAAATACTCCCAAGTGAATGGAAGCTTTGTTCCCCCCTGTGTTTGGATAATTTCCTGATGAAAAGGAAAAGGCACAATAAAGCCTATTATAATTTCACATTATAACAACTCCAATTGTGTACCTCTGTGAACGGCCGTCTACATTTGGTGTCCGAGGTGGGACAAGAGGCGTCTTTGTAGTTAAAACGGACCGGAGATTTTTATGTGAAATTTTTTTTATGCTTTTTGCCTACAAACAGTCTGAGAAAAAAAAAAAAACCTCATGCAGCAGAGATCGGAATTAAAGGGATACACACCACTGAAAACTGAAGTAGCTAAACATTATTTTGCCTATCACAAAGTGTAATATGGTCATTGAAATAGGGGTCTTTGCCTTTCAGCCATAGTCAGGGTTCAAGAAGTGAGTCAGCCCTTGGAAAGGGATAGGTGTTTGTTGTTTTCAAAAGTTTTGCTGAAGCAGTGAATACAGATGGTGACCCACGAGTGGTACTGATTTTGCAGATAAAGGTTGCCACAAAGCATAGGACTACCAGCTGTGAATGGAGTATATGCAGAAAAGTGTGAAAATTGATACAAGACTGTGCTGAAGCAGGGGAATTTTTAGCAAACCAATGCTGAGTGTAAAATTGCCCTATAGGGGGAAAAAGTGATTTCTGAACTGTGTAAAAGGTTTTTTCAAAACCAATTGCTGAATGTTGAGTCACCCTGCCGGGAATGAAAGAAATAGTCCACTGCAAAGAATGTTTTTTTTCTGCAAGTAAAAAAGTCTGCCTATATATATCTTGGGAGCAAAACCAGACACCCAAACTGTGAAGTGTGAATGCCATAATACCCAAAGATGAGACTGAAAATTACTGAACTCAGGCAGAAAACCAAATTCTGTTGCTGAAGCGGGGAGATTGCACCCTGCAAGAAAATGGTGTAAAGCAAATAGACTTTTTTTTACCTAGCAACTGAACAACTTGTATACCTGATAAAAGAAAATGCATGCACAGTACTGCTGATATTGAAAAAAAATTATCCAAGAAAGAAAAGTCTACAGAGATGCCTGTGAGAGCTACGACCTCTACAAGCAAAATATGCCCATCTGTAGGACTACCACAATTGGGGGTTCTAGCAAATACAGTGGCAACAGCTGCAATAGCGCCTCCTGAGGTCAGGAAGAAAATGACACCTGAAAGCCAAAAAATGGAGGACAAGGTGCAGCGTTCCTGTAATGAACCCTACCCCATGGAAGAGTGGCCCTTCCAGTCCAATAAAGAGGAAGACATCTCTTACGGGGAACCCGAACCAAGTCACACCCACAAAACACCCCAAGAATGGTGGGGGTGCCTGAACTCGGCATGAACAGAAAAGACTGCTCCCTTTGATGACGAATATGATCAACAGGAGACAGAGCGGGAGCAGCAGATCACCCAATATTTCTGTCAGCTAAAGCAACTGCAAGAAAAGCCTGGCGTATATAATGAAGCTGCTAAAATTTCAAATGAAGATGGAGACCCCAATATCCCTGAAGGGACATTGTCATCCAAATCAAAAAGGCGGAAAAAGAAAAAGAAAAGCAGTTCTTCACTTACCGTGGAAGGAACAGACACGTCCGCAGATCCTGTGGAGGGAAAGGGGGACCGAGTTGCCCTGCAGCCTAGAGAAAATGGAGAATTCGTCCCACGGTTAACCGAATATCCAGAGGGACCAAGGCAGAAGTCGTGTACCCCAAAGAAGTGTCTGTCCGGTGCCAACAGTGAGGAACCCTCAACTAGTCATCCCAGGGAAGCGGAGCCGGAACCAGTAAGTGACGATCCCTTGACCAGCCCTGAAGATGCCCTGAAAATTGCCAGGCATGACTGTGATCTGCTCTGTGAAGAATTAGGAAGAGAGAGAAAAAAATAATGCTGAGCTACAGAAGACTGTGCTCGCAATTTACTCTGTGGCCAAGACCGAATTGGAGGATCTCAAGACTGAGCTAGATACTGCAAAGGCTACTATCTCCGCCATGGATGAAAAGCAGAGCCAGTCTGATAAAATGGTGGCTATGCTAAAGCGGAAGTATGAGGAGGCACTAAGCAGATGACAGTCTTCCAGCAAGAGGTTCACACTCTTCGTATAGAGCTTGATGTCTCACATCATGAGACCAACAGCTGCCGCACAGACCTGGAAGTTTCCAGAAAGGAACTACACAGTCTCACTGAGGAGCTGGACATTGCTAAAGAAACTATTGGTAATCTTGGTACAGTTCTCAAAGTCTCTCAGAAGGAGCTTCAGACCCTCAACCTAGAGAAGGAAGTCTCACGCCAGGAGATTTTCATTCTCAAAGCAGATGTGTGTAAATGGAAGGAGGACTGCAAAGAAGCACTGAAGAATACAGAGACTGAAAAAGGAGAAAGTTCAAGATTAAAAAGAGAAAACTTAAAACTGAAAGAAGAAAATTTTCAGTTAACAGAAGAAGTCAAGGAAAAGTGTGACGCAGAGCACCGACTGCAGAACCAACTGCAAGGTCTGCGTACACACCTCCAGTATGCTGAGGAGAAGTAGCAAACACTACAGGAAGAAAACTGCAGGCTGCTAAAGAGGTACAAGCGCGGCAGGAACGTCTGAATACTCAGTACGTCCCCACAGAGCAGTATGAGGAGCTAAAGGCCACGCTGCATGTCTTCAGAGCATCGTTGGAAGCGGAGCTTCGATACCAGGTGACTCTGTATGAGAGGGAGCGTGAGAAGGCTCAGAAACTGTAGCAAGAGCTGGAGAGACAAAGAGACTGTTCCATTCCCTTGAGTCAGTACACCAAGGAGAAAACAGACGCAGCGGCAACCTTGACGACAAAAATTACAGAGCTCCAGAATATGAAGGAGACTCTGATACAGATTCCTCCAATATGGAAAAAGGTATTGGCTCTGCCCAAGCACCAGTATCCCACAGTAACTAATGCCCGTAAGGACAAGGGTACAGTGAGAGTTGGGGACTCCATGCAACTTCAAAACAAAATTACGAAGTTTGAGCCACCAAAGAAAGCACTAGCCAAACCTACAGCTGCCCAACAGGCAAAAAACAGAGGTAGGAGTGCAGAATCAAAGCCAGAAGAATCCTTAGCTGAAGAAGCTGAACTGGCGACTCCGTGGTATGGAGAAGCTCCAGAAAGACCACTTCAAGAGCAGAAAACTCTAAGGGCTAGTCCTAACTGCTCTACAACTGTTGCCATACACTTTGTCTACAAAAAGAGGAGTGCTCGACGCAACAGAAATCTCAAGACCGCGCACGCGATAAAAAGACCTTATGTGGAAAAAGTCCTCCTCGAGCGACTGAGGAGTGCTGATCTCAAGCATCTTCGGGAGGAGACAAAAATAAACTGGAGAAAGGGCTCCAATCCCAGAAGGACAGAGGGTTCTCTTCCTCCACAAGTCACAGAGATATCTAGAATGAGAGTGGAAGGATGGGCTTTGGCCGTGGCAAGCCCGAGCTTCCTACAAACAGGGGAGGTATGTAACAGGGGACTTATCCCTGTTCAGTAATGTGCCTTTAATCTAGCAGTGTGGTAGTTAATTACTAAACACCACCCGCCTGATTAGATTGTTTACAAAAGCCTGCCTTTGAGACAGGAAGTGACTGACTCCTTAGCTCTGACTGAGAGCTGACCTTTGGAGACACCACAATGTCTTGAGTTCTGCCAGCCACACAGCAGAGCTGATTGCAAGACACCCAATAAGACTTCTAAACCTGGATGCTGATAATTTTCTGTGCACGCACGGGTGCGGTTCCAGGAGAGCAGAGAAGCTTACTCTACAGCTGATAAACAGATAAGACTTTCATTATTAAGAGACTGCTTATATCTGCTTATTTTCATGCTATGTGTTTGGGATGGGAGAAATGCTTAACTAATGGAGATGTGAACTAATTGCAAGGATTTCACTAGAAATACTCCCAAGTGAATGGAAGCTTTGTTCCCCCCTGTGTTTGGATAATTTCCTGATGAAAAGGAAAAGGCACAATAAAGCCTATTATAATTTCACATTATAACAACTCCAATTGTGTACCTCTGTGAACGGCCGTCTACATTTGGTGTCCGAGGTGGGACAAGAGGCGTCTTTGTAGTTAAAACGGACCGGAGATTTTTATGTGAAATTTTTTTTATGCTTTTTGCCTACAAACAGTCTGAGAAAAAAAAAAAAACCTCATGCAGCAGAGATCGGAATTAAAGGGATACACACCACTGAAAACTTACAAAAACCCAGAAGAGACTGCTGAAGTAGCTAAACATTATTTTGCCTATCACAAAGTGTAATATGGTCATTGAAATAGGGGTCTTTGCCTTTCAGCCATAGTCAGGGTTCAAGAAGTGAGTCAGCCCTTGGAAAGGGATAGGTGTTTGTTGTTTTCAAAAGTTTTGCTGAAGCAGTGAATACAGATGGTGACCCACGAGTGGTACTGATTTTGCAGATAAAGGTTGCCACAAAGCATAGGACTACCAGCTGTGAATGGAGTATATGCAGAAAAGTGTGAAAATTGATACAAGACTGTGCTGAAGCAGGGGAATTTTTAGCAAACCAATGCTGAGTGTAAAATTGCCCTATAGGGGGAAAAAGTGATTTCTGAACTGTGTAAAAGGTTTTTTCAAAACCAATTGCTGAATGTTGAGTCACCCTGCCGGGAATGAAAGAAATAGTCCACTGCAAAGAATGTTTTTTTTCTGCAAGTAAAAAAGTCTGCCTATATATATCTTGGGAGCAAAACCAGACACCCAAACTGTGAAGTGTGAATGCCATAATACCCAAAGATGAGACTGAAAATTACTGAACTCAGGCAGAAAACCAAATTCTGTTGCTGAAGCGGGGAGATTGCACCCTGCAAGAAAATGGTGTAAAGCAAATAGACTTTTTTTTACCTAGCAACTGAACAACTTGTGTACCTGATAAAAGAAAATGCATGCACAGTACTGCTGATATTGAAAAAAAATTATCCAAGAAAGAAAAGTCTACAGAGATGCCTGTGAGAGCTACGACCTCTACAAGCAAAATATGCCCATCTGTAGGACTACCACAATTGGGGGTTCTAGCAAATACAGTGGCAACAGCTGCAATAGCGCCTCCTGAGGTCAGGAAGAAAATGACACCTGAAAGCCAAAAAATGGAGGACAAGGTGCAGCATTCCTGTAATGAACCCTACCCCATGGAAGAGTGGCCCTTCCAGTCCAATAAAGAGGAAGACATCTCTTACGGGGAACCCGAACCAAGTCACACCCACAAAACACCCCAAGAATGGTGGGGGTGCCTGAACTCGGCATGAACAGAAAAGACTGCTCCCTTTGATGACGAATATGATCAACAGGAGACAGAGCGGGAGCAGCAGATCACCCAATATTTCTGTCAGCTAAAGCAACTGCAAGAAAAGCCTGGCGTATATAATGAAGCTGCTAAAATTTCAAATGAAGATGGAGACCTCAATATCCCTGAAGGGACATTGTCATCCAAATCAAAAAGGCGGAAAAAGAAAAAGAAAAGCAGTTCTTCACTTACCGTGGAAGGAACAGACACGTCCGCAGATCCTGTGGAGGGAAAGGGGGACCGAGTTGCCCTGCAGCCTAGAGAAAATGGAGAATTCGTCCCACGGTTAACCGAATATCCAGAGGGACCAAGGCAGAAGTCGTGTACCCCAAAGAAGTGTCTGTCCGGTGCCAACAGTGAGGAACCCTCAACTAGTCATCCCAGAGAAGCGGAGCCGGAACCAGTAAGTGACGATCCCTTGACCAGCCCTGAAGATGCCCTGAAAATTGCCAGGCATGACTGTGATCTGAGTTGGAGGGGGTACCCGGGCGCTATCTCTGTAGAGCTAGGTCAGATAAGCTGAAATATAAAAAAGCGGAGTGTGATACTGCCTGAGTGTGATTTTCAAGTGATGTCCTCCTGTGACTCGGAACCCCAGCAGGATCTATCCAGGACCCTTGTAAGCAATGAATACAGAAAGGATGGGGGAGCACAGTTGTGGGAAACAGGCAGAGTAATGAGTCTAGTAATACAAAAATAGAGCGGTTATACCCTGAGCGAACGTAATAGCTCAGGTGGCAGATGACCAATTGAAAGGGCGAATATACATAAATGTGTTTATGTGGGTGAGAAGGTAAAAAATTGTAATATATAACTTACACGGCCTTGTGTAAGCTCAGTCTCATCAAGGTTTCTTTGGGGATCCCGTGCTCTTGCAATGATCCTTTTTCTCTCCGCGATGTGAGTTCTTCTTCTTGATGTATGTCCTTATTGCTTCGTGGTTCAGTGTTTCCACTCCAGGAGGATTTCCTCTCATATAAACAAAAGAGAGGATATGGTTAAGGCATATGTGTATAGAGGCGTCAATGGGGGGGAGGATAGGGTATTGATAAACCACTAAAATAGAATTGTATGATCTAACACTCACACGGGCCAATGTGAGTGTGGTCCTATCTTGGTGTCTTGTTCCTGCCCTTTTAGGGATATTACCCAATTGGTAGCAGGTGGTGATGAAGGGGTGGGGACAATGATAAAAGATATAATATCACAATACTCACACGGGCCAGTGTGAGTACACACTCCTAGCGGTTTCTTTATACTTCTATTCCTGGTGTGACTGACGCTGAAGATAGCTTGTAACATAAACAAATGACACTATGGTCTGGAGGCTAAAAACTAATTTTAATAAAAAACAAGAAAATAATATAAAAACAGAAACCAAAGGCTTCTGTGGGGAAGTAAAAGCAAAGGGGGGCAGTGCGGTGTATAGTGGTAGGGGATCTCGCCTTCCGCGTCCGGATGGGGAGCTACAACTGCACCTCTGCCTCCTCTGTGGTGTGCTGTGAAATGTCCCAGATGAAAAAAGAGCAACGCGTTTCGTCCGGAACTGGACTTCCTCAGGCTCTGACTTCCTCTGAACTGGACAGAGCCTGAGGAAGTCCAGTTCCGGACGAAACGCGTTGCTCTTTTTTCATCTGGGACATTTCACAGCACACCACAGAAAAAAATAATGCTGAGCTACAGAAGACTGTGCTCGCAATTTACTCTGTGGCCAAGACCGAATTGGAGGATCTCAAGACTGAGCTAGATACTGCAAAGGCTACTATCTCCGCCATGGATGAAAAGCAGAGCCAGTCTGATAAAATGGTGGCTATGCTAATGCGGAAGTATGAGGAGGCACTAAGCAGATGACAGTCTTCCAGCAAGAGGTTCACACTCTTCGTATAGAGCTTGATGTCTCACATCATGAGACCAACAGCTGCCGCACAGACCTGGAAGTTTCCAGAAAGGAACTACACAGTCTAAATGAGGAGCTGGACATTGCTAAAGAAACTATTGGTAATCTTGGTACAGTTCTCAAAGTCTCTCAGAAGGAGCTTCAGACCCTCAACCTAGAGAAGGAAGTCTCACGCCAGGAGATTTTCATTCTCAAAGCAGATGTGTGTAAATGGAAGGAGGACTGCAAAGAAGCCCTGAAGAATACAGAGACTGAAAAAGGAGAAAGTTCAAGATTAAAAAGAGAAAACTTAAAACTGAAAGAAGAAAATTTTCAGTTAACAGAAGAAGTCAAGGAAAAGTTTGACGCAGAGCACCGACTGCAGAACCAACTGCAAGGTCTGCGTACACACCTCCAGTATGCTGAGGAGAAGTAGCAAACGCTACAGGAAGAAAACTGCAGGCTGCTAAAGAGGTACAAGCGCGGCAGGAACGTCTGAATACTCAGTACGTCCCCACAGAGCAGTATGAGGAGCTAAAGGCCACGCTGCATGTCTTCAGAGCATCGTTGGAAGCGGAGCTTCGATACCAGGTGACTCTGTATGAGAGGGAGCGTGAGAAGGCTCAGAAACTGTAGCAAGAGCTGGAGAGACAAAGAGACTGTTCCATTCCCTTGAGTCAGTACACCAAGGAGAAAACAGACGCAGCGGCAACCTTGACGACAGAGCTCCAGAATATGAAGGAGACTCTGATACAGATTCCTCCAATATGGAAAAAGGTATTGGCTCTGCCCAAGCACCAGTATCCCACAGTAACTAATGCCCGTAAGGACAAGGGTACAGTGAGAGTTGGGGACTCCATGCAACTTCAAAACAAAATTACGAAGTTTGAGCCACCAAAGAAAGCACTAGCCAAACCTACAGCTGCCCAACAGGCAAAAAACAGAGGTAGGAGTGCAGAATCAAAGCCAGAAGAATCCTTAGCTGAAGAAGCTGAACTGGCGACTCCGTGGTATGGAGAAGCTCCAGAAAGACCACTTCAAGAGCAGAAAACTCTAAGGGCTAGTCCTAACTGCTCTACAACTGTTGCCATACACTTTGTCTACAAAAAGAGGAGTGCTCGACGCAACAGAAATCTCAAGACCGCGCACGCGATAAAAAGACCTTATGTGGAAAAAGTCCTCCTCGAGCGACTGAGGAGTGCTGATCTCAAGCATCTTTGGGAGGAGACAAAAATAAACTGGAGAAAGGGCTCCAATCCCAGAAGGACAGAGGGTTCTCTTCCTCCACAAGTCACAGAGATATCTAGAATGAGAGTGGAAGGATGGGCTTTGGCCGTGGCAAGCCCGAGCTTCCCACAAACAGGGGAGGTATGTAACAGGGGACTTATCCCTGTTCAGTAATGTGCCTTTAATCTAGCAGTGTGGTAGTTAATTACTAAACACCACCCGCCTGATTAGATTGTTTACAAAAGCCTGCCTTTGAGACAGGAAGTGACTGACTCCTTAGCTCTGACTGAGAGCTGACCTTTGGAGACACCACAATGTCTTGAGTTCTGCCAGCCACACAGCAGAGCTGATTGCAAGACACCCAATAAGACTTCTAAACCTAGATGCTGATATTTTTCTGTGCACGCACGGGTGCGGTTCCAGGAGAGCAGAGAAGCTTACTCTACAGCTGATAAATAGATAAGACTTTCATTATTAAGAGACTTTTATATCTGCTTATTTTCATGCTATGTGTTTGGGATGGGAGAAATGCTTAACTAATGGAGATGTGAACTAATTGCAAGGATTTCTCTAGAAATACTCCCAAACGAATGGAAGCTTTGTTCCCCCCTGTGTTTGGATAATTTCCTGATGAAAAGGAAAAGGCACAATAAAGCCTATTATAATTTCACATTATAAAGACTCCAATTGTGTACCTCTGTGAACGTCCGTCTACAGGGACATTACATTGGATGTTTTTATTCTTGTGTCTGTTTTGCAGAAGCTGATGGGGCATGGGCAGGATGAAGATGAGGATGGCCTTCATCGTGGCAGCCGCACATGGGTGAGTGCTATATGTATTTAATGTCTTTATTGTTCTGTATGTATTTTAAATGGACAACTGCACTATTATCCATTTGTGGATAATAGTAATGTTGCCCATTACTGTATTGTATGTTGTGTATTGCTGCTATGTTTATTGGGGGCATTTGTCCACAATAAACATGCTATTATGCGTTAACCCCTTCATTGCCTTAGCGGCTATCCGCTATGGTAATGAAGCAGCATTAATGTATTTTAATAATATTGTGCAGGAGCAGGGGGTCCCCTGAGCTGAACCGCATTGATTTGTGGCTCAGAGACCCCCTGCTTCCCGAGTTACAGGCCCCGGTTTGGGGCATTGGTTACAGTGTGGACGCCATGTTTATTGCGGGCACGTAGCGTATGGGACGCTATAAACATGGCGGCGACACTGCCCATCTGATCACACATACCGGGGCCTGCAACTCGGGAATCAGGGGGTCCCTGGTCCACAAAGTGATGCGGTTCAGCTCGGGGGACCCCCTGCTCACTGTACAGTATTATTAAATAAATATTCATGCTGCTTCGCTACCATAGCAGATAGCTGCAAAGGTAAGGAATGAGTGTTTATTGATATGTGTGTTTTATTCATAGTGTAGATGTGCAGGGGGTCTCCGGAGCTGAACCACTTTGGTTTTAGGTCCGGGGACCCCCTGCTTCTCGCGATACAGGCCCCTTTATGGGGTGCCGGTATCCCTGTGCTTTGTTTACATTCCGCGGTCACGTGATCTGGACCTTAAAATGCAGAGGGATACCGGCACCTCATAAAGGGGACTGTATCTCGGGAAGCAGGGGGTCCCCGAACATGAAACCAATGCGGTTCAGCTCCGGAGACCCCCTGCACATGTACACTATGAATAAAAATGGTTTAAAAAATAATTTTTAATGTGCTGATGTTTGCGCCGAGAGAGCAGCGGATCTCTCTCTGCTGCAAACACATCTCGGCAGGGAATGGCTTCTCGGCAGTTTCTCGCCAGGCAGCCGTCTCGCCACCGGTTACACGCCATTTCATCAAATGGTGGTGGCGCATTCATTCACCAGGGATTCGCCCCTTACAGCATACAGCCAGTTTAACACGCCAAAAACATGCCTAATTGCTTAACTGGCTAATGCATTTTTTCGCTGCTTACTGCATGATACCCTTAATTTAATGAAAGTATAAAGACTATACTATTCAAGAGGTAATCCAAAATATATAAATACGCTAGTGCTATTATTTAAAATACATTGTTTATAGCTTCTGAATCTTACATTTTTTTAACTACATGGTTTTTAACTACTCATCACTTTGATATACCTTAAATTATGTTCCCGTGTAGGAGCAACTTCCTGTTCTGTTAAACTATTTTGTTAGTAATTTGAAGTAAATTAAACTTGCTGAGCGATGAACTGCATAAATACATTATTGATGGTAGGAAGATATGAATGGATGTGCAGTAATTACTATGTTCTGTACAATATAAAGTTGATGACATGACATTACCAGAAGACGCTATCTAATGGCACATGATAGGTTTGAGCACTAATCATTCTAAACTTAGCACACACTCATTGACATACTGCAACTGGGATTATATCATATTATTGCTCTACAACAAAGTATAAACATAGGGGCTTATGGAATATATGAATCAAGACAAAAGTGGTGCAGTACAATTGCACCAGATGTCCAAAAGGAAAATAATCCTATTGATTTTAATGGCAAAAGTACTCAATGTGTTTAAAAAAATAGTTATATTGTCATTAAAGCACTTTTCATTTTCTTGTTTTTTTCCCATAATTGGTAACCAGGAGGGCTTGCAGGGTCATCCATTAGAAATCCGCAATATCAGGCCCTGATGTTGAGACCTTTTTTTGGCAAGCGGGAGTGATGCTTACCTAGTAGCCATTTTGATTTCCCAAAATATTAACAAAATAAAAGACCAGCACATTAATGGGTAGATTACTCAGAAACCAATGGATCCTCACAGGTGAGAAAAATACAGTTCAAATCTGGTGACCTCAATCTCCAGTTCCGATTATGAATAAAAAAATGTGAAGGGGGGAATGGCTTCCCTTAAAAAGGTAATTAAGATTTTCTATTATCAAAATATTATCCATTGTATTGATCTGGTTATTAATTTGGGGATGGTTGATACTTTTCCTAAATTAAGCTTACGTATTTCCTCTATTCCAAGACGCACCTTTTTTTCCCATTTTCACATGGCTGAAATAGGGATGCGTCTTAGAATCGATGTACTAAAAAAAATCAGCTAGGGAGCACTGCTGGGAATTCCGGCCGGGGATCTTCATAGTGTGCAGGAAACAGGAATAGCATGGCTGCGACGTCCCCCTTCCCTAAGGTGCAGAGAGATCAGCTGGAGATGCCAGCCAGGGACCTTAACAGGCTCCGATCATGGCCCCCCTCCCCTGCCCCCCCTCCCCTTCTATGAGGTGCAGAGACAAAGTGGAGATGCCGGAGCGGGAGATGCCAGAGCTGGAAATGCCTGCAAGTGATCTTCACATTGCCCAGCAGTTGTCGAATCTCTGTGTGAACTGCAGGAGGTTCAGAGGGAGCTGTGTGTGTGTCTGTGTCTGTTTGCGTGTGTGTCTCTGTGTGTCTCTGTGGCAGGTTACGATGACTTTTGGATAAAGCCTCTATGAAGATTCTCCTGGATATATTGCTTTGTGGCTTTGGTCTCGGGAGGAGATAGGGGATAGGAGCATCCTCTGGGGGGAATGGTGCCAGGCCAGAGGTCGATGGGACAGTCATAGGGGCGGTGTTGTCGGAGTTCCTTGGCTTGCACTTTGTTAAAAATGTCCCAGAATTCCCCATAGATCTCTGGAAGTTGCCCCTTACCATGTTCTGAAAGTGACATCCCTACTAGAGCTATGGAAGGAGTCAGGCAAGTTTCTTGTGTTCCAGAAGATAGGTAGAGTTTCTGTCGATTTGGGGATTGTGTAGCTGAAGCCAAGGTAGGCCCAGAATTATGTCCACCAATGGTGTAGGGATGGCGTCCAGTTATAACCATTCGGACTGGGCTCCAGTGACCTGTAGGCAGAGAGGTACAGTTTGTAAGGATATAAAGGTGGGTTGCAGTGGCCACCGATCAACAGCTTCTAGCCCTACAGGGCGATCCTTATATGTTAGGTGTATCTTGTTCCTCTCCCTGCAAACCCCTGGTCGATGAAGTTTCATCCTGACCCGGAACCCAGGAAGGCACGTGTAGTGGTTCTGAAGGTGTTTTCAATTAGGATGATAGGAAGGAAGATCCTGGAAGGGAGTTTGGGAGGAGAAGAAGGCAAGGTTCCCAGCGTGATCCTCTCAACTCTCACTGGGCTGTGGCATTTCCCGACTTCAATTGACAGGCAATCACCAAATGACCACTGTTACCACAATACAGGCATAGGCCCACACGACGTCTGCGTTGGTTTTCAGCAGAAGATAGGTGGGTGCCTCCCAACTGCATGGGTTCCTCTACGACTGGCATTGAAGAATCTATCACTCCTGTAAGTAACGAGTAAGAAAATAATGCGTACCTCTTTGGCGCTTTCCTCTCTCCATCCTTCTCTCCTGAAGCCGTTGATCCATGCGTACGCTTAAGACCACGAGATCCTTTAATCCAGCGTGACGTTCTAGCGCAGCCAATTTGTCATTGAGGGTCTCGGACAAGCCCTGCCAAAATACCGCTGTCAAGGTACGGAATTTGAGCGTGTAGCGGGCCACAGTACGGTCTCTGTGAGAAATTTTTAAGAGCGAAGAAGCTGCAGTAACCTTCCGCCCTGGGGTGTCAAAAAATATACGGAATTCTTTGGTGAAGCAGTTGAGGTCGGAGGTCAGGTTCGGACTTTGTTCCCAGATCAGTGAGGCCCATGCCAGGGCATCATCCATCAATAGAGAAATTATGTATGCCACCTTAGAGCGTTGAGAGGGAAAATGGGACGGTAACAATTCAAAGTGTATGGAGCACTGATTTAGAAATTCCGACAAGCCAACGGATCACCAACGGTTAGGGGAAGGTGGCCGTGGCTCTGAAGCCGGGGTCAAAGGACTGAGAGACGGAATCGGTGCTTCTTGAGTAGAAGTGGAGGGAGAGAGACTTTTAATCTGGTCACTGATGGTGCATAGTGTGCATTGGGGCAGATCCATTCGTTGGTCATTTTGTGCTAGACATGTCTCCACTTGTTTGAACAAACCGCCGTGTCCTGTAGTCATCGTCCCACCTCAGTGGGGTCAATGTTTGTTGGGCTGAGCATAATGCCACATGTGCTCACCACAAACTGGACTAGACCACGAGGCTGAGGTGGGGACGTATATAACCACCGCCCTACAACCGCGGGGCCAAGTCCGTATTGCAGATTCAGGGTCGAGTAGCCGGGTAGGTGTAGGAGAGTGAAGGATGGTTGTGGTACTTGCCGTAGTTAGGGGGTGGAGAGAGAAGAGTTGTCGTAGTCCGTAGCTGTGGTCAAGAAGAGAAGAGAGCGGGAGTTCAGTGATGAGCCGAAGTCAAAGGGTCCAAGAAGGCAGAGGTCCAGGTCCGAGCTGGGGTCACAACGAGAAGGCACAAGACAAGATACAGCACAGCAACAAGCAATAGTAGCAAGCACAACACAGAAACAATATTCTATGCTCAGCAATCAGCAGAGGGCTGATTAGGCATATAAAGGGGCAGGAGCCCATGAGAGGATCCCAGGAGTGGTGTTGTTAGATGTAGGTTGAGCAGTAATAGGAGGAGGCTGGATGAAGGAAAAGTGAGATACTGCTCAATCTGATCCCAGCATCAGCTGGTGTGCGGCTTGTGCGTGCCTGAGCGGTGCGGCGGCTGCGTGCGTAGTGCAGGGTGAGCGTACCGTCGGCGAGCCTGTTCGCCGTGATGATATCCCGAGGAGGAGGACCCAGAATCTCCCTGGTGTAGCGGCGGACGCACAGACGGAAGTTTGCGCATGTTCCTAGCAATGGCTCGTGACGCGCCCTGGGAGTGGATTCCCTCCGCGGACCTGACAGTAGCTTAGCGTTATATTCTATCTCCTTTTCCAATTGTTTACGGAGTAGGTTGCAGTCATATCTGGCAGTTTGCAGTGCATCTTCAGGGCTGGTCAAATTAGAATCACTTACTTGTTCTGGCTCCGCTTCCCTGGTACTCTTTGTTGAGGGTTTCTCACTGTCAGAACCGAATAGACACTTTTTCGAGGAACACAACTTCTGCCTTGGGCCTTCTGGAGATTCTGCCATGTCCAGGAAAATGTTCCAGTTACTCTAGGCTACAGTTCATCTCACCTTCATTCTTATGTCATCTGTGGATGTGTCTGTAAATTCAACGGTAAGCTGAGAACCTCTCTCTTTTTCTATCTATTTCTCTTTACTTTGGAAGACTGGTGCATAAGGGGTCTCCTTTTTTGCTTGAATTTCTGTAGTTTCGCTGCACCCACCATACTTCTCTTGCAGTTGCAGTAGCAAGGGGCAATATTTTGTATTCCGCTAGGCCTGCCCTTGCTGCCGACGTTCATGTTCCAGGGTGTAGGGACACTAATCTTCTGTGTGTCCAGGTTCCAGGCAGCCCCAACATTTTAGGGGTGTTTCACTGATGTGTCTCATTTCTGGGACCATATAAGAGACATCCCCTTCATCATCAAAAGGCCTGAAGGGACATTCCTTTGTGTAGCCGGGTTAATTACAGACAAAACACCTTTTGAACTCCATTCTGACACCTTCAGGTGTACTCTTCACACTGACCTTGGGAGGTACTTCTGCATTATTATTATATCTCTATGCTAGAATCACAGTTGGTAGTCATACAGGGGGGGTAGACTTCACTTGCAGAGTTCGTAGCTCTCACAAGCGTCTCTGCAGACTTTTTAGTGTTGCATTTTAAAAAACCATGCAGTTTTTTGTTTGTTTGTTTTTTACCCCACATAATGGGGTAGACTTTCTTCACAGAACCAGTACCTTGTGTGGATCAACATTCGAAGCAGCCCCCCAATCAGACTGTGCAGTCCCCCCAGTCAGAATCTGGCGTTTATAGCTTTATCCACCACAATGAACTTTTCTGACAGGATCTATAGCTCTTTATTCCTGGTCACTTCTGCACGTGGTTCTTCTTTTATCCAGTAGATAAAGCTGTTGCGAGAACTGTTGCAAAACAAAAGCACAAAAAAATTCCCTGACGATCTCAAGGGCCCCTTTGAAATTCAAGGGCCACCTCTCATCCTACTTCATCCACCATATATAGGAGATCTGTGCAGAGGTTTTTAGCACAGGAGACATTTTTAAGGGGAAATAAATAATAGCATTTTATTAGCCAGCTGGTTTAAACAACAAAAAGTAGAAACCACGGGTAAGGAGGGGGAGGGGAAGGGGAAATTGTGAACCCCTGCTCAGCTAAATGATAGGAAATAGGAGTAATGTGCAGATAAGGGGCTGGACTGAGAATTGTGTAAACAAATAAACCATAAGAGAAGGAACTCAGTTTCAATTAGCACTCAATTATCAGTGGTCGTGTATGTAGATATTAAAAATTAATCTTAAACCAAATTGGTTAAAATAAATGGTGCAACAAAATGAATAAAATAAGAGAACCATCAAGAGGTTCTCTCCGCCTGACCATAGTGGATAGAAGCCTTTCTTAGCACTGTCACCTCAAAATATACTAGATACTACCTATACATTACAGGGTGCCACTTAACCCTACTAACACTCCCCTCCCGGCCAGAGGAAAGTATTATATCATATACCTGTTAGCTGCAGTCCATACTGCTAGGACTATAAGCGATTGGATATTATCACAATATAGACCGACATTAGGGTCTGTCATCTTAGCTGTGACCAATATACTGCTGGCATTATTCCAGCTTTGACTCCCATAGAGTCATTTTATCATATAGAGGCTTAACTAGTGCTCAGTACCTACAGACTACAGTAGTCATTAGGCTAACTGCAATACTTTTGAGAATAACTGCATTACATTATTATATGGACACCGGCAGTTGCAAGTGTTAACTATTAGGTACTCCTCTGATGCTTCTCTTATTTTATTCATTTTGTTGCAACATTTATTTTCACCAATTTGATTAAAGATTAATTTTTAATATCTAAATACACGACCACTGATAATTGAGTGCTAATTGAAACTGAATTCTTTCTCTTATGGTTTATTTTTTTAAACAACAAAAACCCAGCTTAAGTTTCATCCAAAACACTGTTCAAGGAAAACAAACGAAACAGGGCTAACTCACATAGGGAGCAATGACTAGAAAACCCCACCAGGGGCGCAAACAGGGGGGAAGAGCCGGGACAAATGTCCCAAGCATGATGGCTGAGGGGGGCCTGGCCAGCCGGTGCTAGATGTTGGGCCCGGCCAGAGGTTGGGGCTAACTTGTGTCTCCGGATGCCCAGCCGATTGTTATCATCGTGCCCGGGCTCTCCCATACTGCTGCTGCAGGCCTACCTCTCTTCCTCAATGTCCCATGCCGGGCCTCTCTCTCATGCCGGTGAGTACCGGAAGCTGTGCCCAGCTTGTGATGCTCAGCATCATCAGAGAGAGGCCCTGTGCAGGACAGTGATTGAGAGAGGCAGGCCCGCAGCAGCAGCATGGGAGAGGAGGGGCACAGTGCCAACTAGAATGCCCAGTGTTAACCAGAGGCTCGTCAGCTGCACAAGTTGGGCCTGACCTGTGGCTGGCCCCAACTTCAAGCAGCGGACAGACGGACCCCTTCAGTCACCAGCATGAGATGCCAGGCATGGAAGAGTTAGAGATGCCTGGTGCCGGAGAGTGAGAGAGGCCCAGCGTAGGAGAATAATAGAGGCCTGCAGCAGCATGGGAGAGAGACCATCCCCAAAGTAAATGTAAGAATATATTTGGGGGTGAAGTAGTGTAAGAATGTATAGGGGGTGGGGAGGTAGTGTAAGAATGTATTTTGGGGGATAGTGTAAAAATGTATTTTGGGGCGGTAATGTAAGTACTGTATGTATTTGGAGGGCAGTGTAAATATGTATTTGGGTGGGTAGTGTAAGTATGTATTTGGGGGGTAGTGTAAGAATGTGTTTTGTGGGGGGATTTTTGGGGTATTGTGGGGGGGTCATTATTGTGGTGGTAATTGTATGGGTATTGGAAGGAGTGTTTGGCCAGGCTGGGTGCGGGATTGAGTGAGGGGAAGGTAATTGAGTGATAGGAATGTGAGAGGGGTGAGTAAGGAAGATAAGGGGTAAGATTGAGATGGGGGGGTAAGATTGAGATGGGGGAGAGAAATATATGGGCAGAGGGGGGAATAGAAGAGGGGGCTTGCAAGACTGCTGAGATGGGGGGACTCGTAAGGCTGCTGACACGGTGGGGGGCAACTGTAGTTTTAGGCAGTGGGTTGGTGGGCTATGCTCCTTACCAACAGCAATCAGAGAAACAGTTCACAGGTGCAGGTAAGTTACCTTTGAGCCCCAGCTTCCTCCAGCCTGGAGAGGAGGAGGGTGAGTACCAGTGCAGGCTTATCTCTACAGTGGTCCAGTATATTTCTGGGTCAGAGAGAAATTGTCCCTGCGTGATCTTTTCCGCAGTCCAGGGTATTTCCATGGACTAGAGATCTCCTTGTATTTGGAGCTTTAGGTTTTTTTAAATGAGTAGTGAGCCAGCTGAGCAGGTTAATTAGAACAGTCTGCTCTGAATTAACCTGCTCAGTGCTGGGATCAAACTCTCCACACAGGTTTTCCTGTAACGCTATGTAGACAGTAAAGACGTGTTACACGTGTGTGTTTTTTTTTTTTGGTGTTTCACCAAAGGCAGCTAAGAGAATCACACTACAATGTGGTGTTGTAGTCAATGGCAGCTACATTTTGATCTGGGTGCAATCACTTCATTGGCACTTATAGTAGTCAGTCCTGATGATAGTGAGTGAAAAATCAGCAGTATTTTGAATGAGTTATTAGGTTAACTATTGATGGTGTTATATAAACAGATTTTCGGAAAAATAAACGAAACTGTATATATTTGTATAAATGTTAACAAATATGAGAATATTTTAAACATTTCATGAAAAATTACACAAAATGAGCTCTGAGACATTCGCATATCTCTGCCAATGACGCACGAATGACATGATAGTTATATGTGCACATCAAGTTAAACAAACTCAGTTCATCTTATTTGTAGTTTTCATTAAATTCTGTAAGTTTAATAAAAAGCTACAGGAAAGAAATCCCAAGACCACCTGGGCCAAAGGAGTGCAATTCTGCATCGGATTTATTAAAGGAAAAACTTGCAGATACAGTACATCTGGTGTAATTGTGTCACAGAATTAAGCAACTTTTGTTCCTTAGTACATAGAAGTCTATGGGGCTTATTCAGGTAGCTTCGTTAAGTGACTTAACACTTGATACCATACTGTACATAAGTGCATTTTTCAAGCGATTTTTCATGTGTAGCTATTCAGAAAGTTTCATTAGCATGTCAGAATCACTGGGAAATGGCTTTTTAACAAGTGTTAGCACTCTGTCTCTGACAAGAAGTGCAGGAGGTCAAAAAATTAAAAACTCAATTTTTTTTACCAGTAAATGCTATTCAGGTAGCTTTGATATACGCATTGCGGCTTAAACAAGCTTATTTTGTTTCGTGATGTTCTTATGAATGGGTATAATTAATTTTTATTATATAGGATTGAAGCCGGGCATCTCCGGAGCTGACCCGCATTCATTTCAGCTTTGGAGACCCCCTGTTTCATTCCTAGTAATATAAATTTTATTGCAGCCCAGCTTCATTACTTTAGTGGCTAACCGCTAGGGTAATAAGGGTGTTAAATAGCAGTACCTGTTTTGTTGGTGGCAGAAGGGATGTGTGAAGCTTTTAGTTATGGGGTGCTGCTATCTACTTCAATGTGAAAATCCCCCGGTCATGTGACCCACGGGATTTTTACATGGCAGGGATACCAGCACCCCATAACGGGGCCTTTATCTCGGGAAGTAGGGGCTCTTCGGACCTGAAATCAATGCGGTTCAGGTCCGGAGACCCCCTGCTACATTAGTGTAATGTTTAAAATTAAATAAAGCCCCGCGATCGCCTGTGAGAGGCAGACAGTTAGAGTGACTGATTCAGCCTATCTCTTACCCCGGAAGGATTAATACAGCAAGGACCCCTGCTGTGTTAATCCGATGGGTCATTAGTCTGCCGCAGCAAATTTTGAGAGAATCTCAGGCAAATCTCAAAATCCATTTCGAGAAAGGTTCGAATAACGGCCGCTGCATCTGTATGTCTTTTTTCAACCTTATCTACTATGTAACTTTTTAACTATGTAAGTATTTAGATTGAATTGTTTATAAGTTAAGCTCTATGTAAAATGCACTTGACTGGGAGCAGAGTTTGTTTTTTGTCAAATGTTATGTTTAATTATCCACTATGGTTATCCCCTATGGTTGGGAGGAAAGTCATTTTTATTTGTTGCTAATATTTTTTAATAATAAAAGTTTACCGCTGTGGCGTCACCACTGTATTTAACTTGTTATTGGTGCTTTAATATTAAGATTATTTGTGTTTATGAGTGGGAGAGAGGGATGTGCATATCTCCCTTCCGAGACCTTTTTTATTGTTGTGATATCTTAGAATTATTATCATCATAGAAGGTAGTATGATCTTATTAATTATAATTCATTGACGTAATATTGAAATAAGAAAGTATCATATCTTCAAGCATCTTTCAGAAATTAATAAACCTTTATTTCCAAAGGTTGGTTAATTCAAACTGTATACCATCTAGAGGTGGGGTGGAATGACCAAAAGGTCATAATGTGTGCACCTTGCACTATACTAATGTGAAAGGAGGGAAAACCTAAATATTATAACATGTGTGATATAGGAACAAAAACTGCAATAAAGTGTATAGGTGGTGCTGGCAGGGAAGAGGTTAATGTTGATCAAAAAGATAAAGAAAAGCTCCCTATACGCTGCACAAGAGATCACCTATATCTATGTTAAAACTTAGTATTTATTAATAAACAATTAAAATGTGTTTATTGCAGCAGTAATGTGAACCAAAGTAATTAAAATGATTGAAATAAAAACGGAGAGGTTAACTGTGTACCTAATAGAAACTGACAGTGTAGGTCAAAACCACTATTGTCAATTAGAGTGTCCCACAACTATATAATTATACTAGAGGTGGTAGTGATTTTGCTACAATATTGTGTCGTTTGAAGCCACTACAGGTGAAACATATGTAGGGCAAGCTAAGCGTTACCACCTAGTACGCTGGCTATATCGGAGAGGTCTGTTGCCTAATTCCTCTCAGAGTGTTTCGGAGACTTCATTAGGAAGCACAACACTCTGACTACTCCTTAATCATTGTATGGTTCATGGTTCATAGTACAAGACACATACTTTGTGATCTTGCATCAACTGCTTTTGCTCACCATGACAGACCCACAGGCTCACTAAATTTTGAACCTGATGGTCTGGCACAAATGTGTATGTATACCTGATCTACTACTGTATCTACTTGGCAAACCGAGCGTACACATCAATTCAGGTTACACCCCTCACTACCATCTAGGAGTAATTCTCAAACGACACAATATTGTAGCAAAATCACTACCACCTCTAGTATAATTATATAGTTGTGGGACACTCTAATTGACAATAGTGGTTTTGACCTACACTGTCAGTTTCTATTAGGTACACAGTTAACCTCTCCGTTTTTATTTCAATCATTTTAATTACTTTGGTTCACATTACTGCTGCAATAAACACATTTTAATTGTTTATTAATAAATATTAAGTTTTAACATAGATATAGGTGATCTCTTGTGCGGCGTATAGGGAGCTTTTCTTTATCTTTTTGATCAATGTATACCATCTAAAATGATTCTTACAGAATTTTGCAGTAACATAACAATATAAAGAATGTTTCTCATACAACTGTTCTCTAACAAAGTTGAATATTTCAAACTGAAACATTTATTTTAAGTATGAGCAGATCAGATGTAGCTCAGTTCATATTTCAGCTGAAATGTGTTTGGGCAAACTTGTGAATTAATTTGTGTTGAAATTGGAATTTTAACAGAAAATCTGGATGTAGTAACTTTTTTCACTAAACCCATTCTCTTTTATTTATTATAAAAATTCACCAAAGAGTAGACAGGAGTTACACTTTCTGGTTTTCAACCATTGTGCCCATAGTCCAAGATCTCAGCCAGCTGTGAGCTGAGGCCTGAGTTGTCCTATTTCCCTCTCTCTGATCATGAAGAGGCTGCATGATGCTGTATCACTGCTGAATACTGAAAAAAGAAAAAACCTGGCGCCAAATATTCAATGTAAAGTCCTGTATTCCTCACGGAATCCGCACACTTGCTTGACAGGCCATGAAATGAGAAAAAAACAAACAAACACAAATCATAGTGTAACACTGTAGGGTAAACCAGTACTGCACTACAAATCACATTAAACAGTGAGACTCCTAGTGACAATTAAAATAAACAATTTATTAAAACTAGAACTATGCTATAAAATTGGCAATGACAAATACAGAGAACAGTTGGTCATCCGGGGTGGAAAAATCAGAGCCCTACTTACAATCAGCAGGGAATAAACACGTGATGTAATACCAGAGTCCTCTCGGCGCAGGTGATGTCCTTGCAGAGTTGAAGCTCTGCCACGCCGTGACTCACGTCCAAAAAGTCCTTTCAGGTATTCACAGGAACGATGTCGGTGACGGAGGCTAGTTCGTAGGGTGCACAGCACGACAACACGTGTGGCCGGCTCCCCTCTCTTCCTCCTCCTGATTCACAGGCTATCTCAGCGCGCCCGTGCGCGAGTGTGCCCGTGCTCTTAAAGGGACAGTTGATGCGGTCTGATCACCGGGAGCTAGCAGAACTAAAATGCGCCAGAATAATTGTCCCAAGTGAATGTACAATCACCTGCCCTACGCGTTTCGTAGACGTTACTCTACTTCCTCAGGAGACCCTGAGGAAGTAGAGTAATGTCTACGAAACGCGTAGGGCAGGTGACACTGTCACTTTGTTATTTGGTTATTGTACATTCACTTGGAATACAGGAGTTTACATTGAATATTTGGCGCCAGATTTTTTATTTTTTCATGTATTTTCTGTTTGTGCTAGCAGTAGGTACCAGGCAGCCCAACTTTATGTTAAAGGTATTTTGTAATATATCATATTGGTGTTTAAACTTCAACGCTTTTTCACATTTTTTTTTCTTTCACTGCTGAATACTGGAGATATGATGACAGAGCTGGACACAACGTCAGTATTCACTTATGAAGGAATGTCAGATCATTACATCCTCTTTAACCTCACTACCCCTGAGACGTTTCTTTGGAATGACAAATAAAGTGTTATGTTATAGCATACAGTGCTACTTACTACTTTAAGGAGTTTTATTCATGTCACTTATAGTACTGTTAGCAATTCATTCAAAAATAAGTATTATGGTTTAGCTTTGATTGAATGTGTTACAGAAGCCAAATAACATTCCAAATGCTTTTTTTTCTTGCGTTGGCTCTATGTCATATCCCATATCATAGTGAAAGTTTCCCTGCTGTATTACACTGCTGTCATTGTATACAATATACTCCCATTTAGAAGAGTCTATATCTACAGAATAGGCTCTATGTACCAAAGGCAAGAAAAAGCGCAAAGTCGTTATTTTGACGCAAGTAGAACTGAAAAATACCATTATCAGAATACGTCTGTCTTTTTCATGTTAGCGGCACCATTTTCAGGAACTTTTTTGTTGTTCTGTGACAAGGTGAGCAATTTAATGGATAAGTTTTGGGAGCTAGTGTGGTCTATGCATTCAGAAATGCACAGATTGAGTTACTTATCTTGACGGTTTTCTGAGTTGTTTTTCTCCTTATAGATGGTGTAAGTCTTTTTTTAGTGCAGCCTGTGCCAAATTTTAAACAAATGCATCAGTGCATATCACTTTCTTGATTCATAGGGGCCTATTCAGGTAGTTTAGATGTTATCACTGTAACATTGAACGTGTTTGTATGTTCCTACAAGACGGTATTACATTTGTAAAAAAAAGGTATTCAGTAAGATGTATCACTTGTCAAATACCGTTTAGTACAAAAATTACATATTGTACCACACAAATTTGAATTTACTTCTCAAGCGATATTCCGTGCGATTTCCCTCTATCAGTCTGGAAGAGCTGCGCAGAGAGAAGCTGCATCTCCCAGAACCGCTCTTACAGGCGATCGCACTGTTTTTATTTAAATTTTAATAACATAGTATTGAAGCAGGAGGTCTCTGGAGATGAACAGCATTAATTTCAGGTTCGGGGACACCCTGCTTCCCGAGGTACAGGCCTTCATATCGGGTGCCATTATCTCCTGCAAATTTAAATTTCCCACGTCACGGCCGACGTGACCAGGACATTTAAACTTGCAGGAGATACCGGCATCTCATACTGGAGCCTTTATCTCAGGAAGCAGGGGGTCCCGCCCTTGAAATTAATGCTGTTCACCTTCGGTGACCTCCTGCTTCAATACTAAATTAGTAAAATATAAATAGAGCTTCATTACCTTAGTGGCTAACTGCTAAGGTAATGAAGGTGTTAGCCACCAGTACCCAGTTTGTTGTTGGAAAAGGGGGTGGGTGGAGGTTATAGTTGCCCTAGAATGGGTGGTTAGGTAGAACTTAGCACCCCATCCGCCTCCTTGCGAGGCCTCTACCACCAACAAACCCAAACCCCTCACCACCACCACACTGGAATGGATAAAAACCCTATTCGCCAAATATGGACAACAGCGCTTTTACCCATTCAAATATACAGTACATTGCAATAAAAAAATATATACAATAGAACATCTCCTGGAACTGTTCAAGAAAGAGGAAAAGAAAGAAGATGAGAAGATCTACTCAGCGGTGATTCCTCTTCAAGCTAAGGAGTATCGTGGACTTCTGCACATCAAGCTGTACTTCAAGCTGAGGATCATTGCATCGTGGGTCAAGAGTTGTTAGTGTCACAGTTGGATGAGGAGGATGAGCCTTCATTCCGGGAAGGGTAAGAAACACTATGATTGACTATAGGGTGCCCATTGATTGTCAATGTGGTTATTTGTGCCGCCGTTGAGGCTATAGATACTCACAGTGACAATCTATGCATTTCTTGACCACAGTTTATTTTAATTGTATTGCAATGTGTATTTTATTTGAATGGGATTTTTTTAAGGTTGTCCATTGATTGCTAATATGCTATCTGTGCCCCCGTTGATGGCATAGGTAACCACAGTGACAATGAATGGATTTATTGCCTAGTGTTTGTTTTTATTCTATTGAAATGTGTATTTATTTTTATTGTGCATTTTTTTTTCACTACACAAATGGGCAAAAAAGCTATTAGCCCTATATGGCTAATAGAGTTATTGCCCATTTGTGTGTGTGTGTGGTGAAGAAGGGGTGGGTAATGGGAGTAGTTGCCCTGGGGAGGGTGGTGAGGCCTCCCAGATGGGTAGCGAGATGGGTTAACCCTTAATTACCATAGCGGTATTACACGCTACGGTAATTAAGTGGTTACTGACCAGTAGCTAGGTTTTTATTTTAATGTTGGTGCCAATGAAAACGAGGATGAGGCCGATAATGGCTTTCATCCTGGCAAAAGCCCTATTAGCCAGATGTGTGCTATACTCTGTGTGGTGGTAGGTGTCAGGGGTTGAGAGGGTGGGTAGTACCGTAGTGTGACCATTGGTTATCAATGTGGCTATCTTTACCCCAATTGAGGTAGTGTTTTTTTTTTATAGTATTGTAATGTATATTGTATTTTATTTTATTGCACTGTATTGTATATTTGAATGGGCAAAAGCCATATTTGATGGTATACTGTTTGAATTAACCAACCTTTAGAAATAAAGGTTGTTTAATTTCTGAAAGATGCTTGAAGATATGATACTTTCTTATTTCAATATTACGTCAATGCATTATAATTAATAAGATCATACTACCATCTATGATGATACAGTAATAATTCTAAACAAAGATATCACAATAATAAAAAAGGGCTCTGAAGGGAGATGCACATCCCTCTCTCCCACTCATCAACACAAATAATCTTAATATTAAAGCAACAATAACAAGTTAAATACAGTGGTGACGCCACAGCGATAAACGTTTATTAATAAAAAACATTAACAACAAATAAAAGTTACTTTCCTCCCAACCATAGGGGATACCCATAGTAATAGGATAATTAAACATAACATTGGACAAAAAACAAACTTTTCTCCCAGTCAAGGGCATATTACATAGCAGCTTAATTTATAAATTTCAATCTAAATACTTACATAGTTACATAGTAACATAGTAGAGGAGGTTGAAAAAAGACATACAGATGCAGCGGCCGTTATTCAAACCTTTCTCGAAATGGATTTCGAGATTTTCCTGAGATTCTCTCAAAATTTGCTGCGGTAGACTAATGGCCCATCGGATTAACACAGCAGGGGTCCTTGCTGTATTAATCTTACCGGGGTCTGCCTCTTTGCAAGAGATGCGCAGTAAGAGATAGGCTGAATCAGTCACTCTAACTGCGCGCCTCTCACAGGCGATCACGGGGGTTTTATTTAATTTTAAACATTACACTAAAGTAGCAGGGGGTCTCCGGAGCTGAACCGCATTGATTTCAGGTCCAGGAAAGCCCCTACTTCCCAAGATAAAGGCCTTGTTATGGGGTGCCGGTATCCCCGCCCTGAAAGTGGGTCACGTGACCGGGGGATTTTCACATTGAAGTAGATACCGGCATCCCATAACGGGGTCTGTATCTCGGGAAGTAGGTGGTCTCCTGAGCTAAACAAAGTTATTTCAGCCTCGGGGACACCCTGCCTCCCCAGTAACAGGCCCCGGTATGGGGTGCCGGTATCCCTGCCATGTTAAAATCCACGTGGGATCTAAACAAAGCAAAGGGATACCGGCACTCCATACCTGGGCCTGTATCTTGAGAAGTAGAGGGTCCCCAAGGCTGAAATCAACTTTGTTCAGGTCATGCACACTATAAATAAAAATAAAATGAAAGCAGCAAATTGGGTTATCCTATTGATTCTGGTAAGCCATGTGATGGCAATGGCTGACATCACATGGTTTACTAGAACCAATAGGAGGATGCCCCAATCCTATTGGTTTTAGTAAACAATATGATGCCAGACATTCTTGGTTATGTGACATCATCTTAAAGGGAAAAGAAGCTGAGCTTTTCTGATTGGCTGGTTTTACTCCCTTTTGATGACGTCACCTAAAAACTTAAATTAAAAAAAGGGCACATGGTTATCCCAGCCAATCAGAGGCGTGGGAACCATTCCCTCTCAAATGTGATGTCACAGGCCTATAAAAGCCTGTGCAGTCTCATTTGACACCAAAGAGCAACTCCTCCCTTTTGGATTAACAGATGAAGAAGAAGATGAAGAACAGAGGAAGAAGATAAAGAAGAACCACGATTGGATTAAAAGTACAGATGAAGATAAAGAAGACCCCAAAATGGATTACAAACTAAAGTTGAAGAAAATAAAAGAAAGAAAAGACTTAAAGATTTTTTTTACTTGTGGACCGTGGCTGTGAAGGATCATTGCGTCGTGGACAAGGAGTTGCTGCTGCTGCTGGTGGAGTTGCTGTTGGAGTCGGATTCGGTGGGTGAAGACATCAAAAAGTAAGAAAAAGTTCCCCATTGCATGTCATAGTGGCATCTCATGCCCACAGGGCATGGATGTGCCACCATGCCATTCAATGTTTTTTTTGGCCTTTTTATTTTCTGTAATTGCAATGTGGTTTTATAAATATGTGGAAAAAATGGAATCACCAAAACATTTTTTCCCTTACCTTTAGATGTCTTCAGCCTCCGATTCCCATGGTTACCACAAGCTCTCGAACCAATCCACGATCCCAAAAAGCAATGGGTCACAGGTGAAAAAATAAATCCAAAGTCCTTTTCTTCTTTCTTTTTCTTCATCTGTAAATTGTAATCCAATTTTGGCTCTTTTGGTGTCTTCTATATTCTTCTTCTTCTGCATCTTCTTCTTCTTCTTCTTCTTCATCTTCATCCATCTTCATCCGGCATGCCCTTGTAATCCTATTGGAGGAGGAGGTCCTCTCTCCTCGGCTTCTTGCCGTCAAATGAGGCTGCAGAGGCTTTTATAGGCCTGTGATGTCACATTTGAGTTCAAAGGGTTCACACACCTCAAATTGGCTGTGAAAACCATGTGTTTTCTTTTTTGGTGACATCATGTAAAGGAAGTGAAACCAGCCAATCAGAATGGCTGTGTTTCCTTTCCCTTTAACATGACGTCACCATAAGCAACATGGCTGCTGACACATGGTACTTCAGCCAACAAATTGTGGGAACTGTATCCCCACTCTGATTGGTTGTTGCAGACCATGTGACTCCCTTTGGATGATGCCACATCTTTCCCCAAAAAATCTGTAATTAGTAATACAGGCGAACCCCGTTATAGCGCAGTCCTCGGGGTCCACCCGAGACCACCGCGTTAGTAACGGGGTCGCGGAAAAACAAAATGGCCACCGCAAAAAAAATTTTTTTTTAAGATGGCCGCTGCATCACTGCTACCGCGTCTGCCGGAGGGAAAGCTGAGAACTCTCCCAGCGTTCCCAGACCTGGTGGGGCAGCGGCAACCACAAACAGCTCTTACCTGGCATCTGGCAGCTCTGCTCCCCGTCTCTGTTAGTGTTAGGAATGCCCAGCATATCACTGCTGTGTTACGATCACACTGCACATGTGCATGGGATTGGCTTTCAAAGAAGAGACTATTGCGTCCCTGTTTGTTTACATGAGCCATGTGCCGTGACGTCACATGACCCCGCTAGAATGGAACTGCAGAGGAGCAGGGGGAACAGGCAGCCCACATCTCACAAGCCGCACCGAGTGCAGAGAGTGCACAGAGCACCCACAGAACACCGTGTGAACACCGTGTTTGAAAAGGGGGTTACTGTGAGTAGGGAGGGGGTTACTGTTTGAGCAGGGGGGATATTTTTAGCAGGAGGGTACTATACTGTAAGCAGGGGGGGATACTGTGAGAGAGGGGGGTACTGTAAGCAGGGTGGGTACTGTGTGAGCAGGGTGTACTTTGAGCAAGGGGGGGCTGTGCGCAGGGGGGGATGTTTTGTCCCAATTTTGCCCGACAACCCCCCCCCCCCAAAAAAAAAAGTAAATTAAAAAAAAAAAATATTTAAAAAAAACGGGAGCCACGTGAAAACCGCGTTATAACCGATTTCGCGCTATAACGGGGTTTACCTGTATGTTCATTTTGCAATGTAATGTTCTTTTATTTGGGCCTGTTTTTTATTCCTTCACAATTTCTTGCTATAGTGGTAAATCAGGCCCATATTATATGGGCATGATGTACCCACTGTACCAATGAATGGGTGAAGGGTGAAGGAAGTTGCATTGGGAGGGTGGTTAGGCCTACTGTGTGGGAAGTGGGAAAGGGTGGGTTAACCCCTTAATTTCTATAGCAGAACCACTAAGGTGATTAAGGGGTTAGAGGACATTAGATTGTAATTTTAATTGTACTGCATTGTTTGTGGCAACGGAGGACATGAACGGTGATGAGGACGGGCTTCATCGTGGCAGCCTGGCAGGGTTGAGTGCAAGTTTTATTTATTTTATTTCTGCAGCTTAATATTTTATTTGCAATGGACAAATGCATTTCTGCATAATAGTAATTTTGACCATTATTGTACTGTTTGTGTTAAGGGGCAAGGGGGTGTATTTATTGCAAAGTATTGGGTGTTATGTTTTTTGGCAACACGATTGGTACCGCAGGCCAGCAGGGACCCCCGGTACCGTAGGCCAGCAGGGACCCCCGGACACCCACAGGGATCACCGAGGGTCCCAGACTCACATGGGGTTCACCGAGGGCCCCGGACTCCCGCTGGAATCACCTGGGGACACCCGCCGGCCTGTTACATTAGTTGTGTGGTGAAAAAAATGTAAACAATAATTTATTTCATGACTCCATTTCTTTTGTGCCAGTCTTTAGCTGGTGCAAAAATCTGACATGCTTTTAAAGTACAGTTCACTTATCACTGCTTAGTGAATCGCGCTGACTGGCAAAAAAACGGCGCTTTGCCATTTTTTGCCTCACCTGACATATTTTTTTCATTTTTGGTTGAAAAAATGCCTTTTATGTCCGATAAAGCACTGTTATCACTGTTTAATGAATCGTGCAACAGACAGTACCGGTCTAAAAAGCCATTTATTGTACTTAAAAGCAGTTATCACTGCTTAGTGAATTTATCCTTTCCTTATCGGCCGTGGGCTTCCTTAATAGGTAGTGTTCTGCACTTGTTTACAATCTATTGAAGCATGACTTTTGACACCTGCTTTTGACCTTAGATGAAGAACACATGGTCAGTCCATCTACTGTATTTTATTCCCAGCACCAGCCCACATTTAAAAGCAGGACATTTAAAAAAAGTATGAATACAAGAGAACTGCAGTAAATAACAATTAACTAAATTACATACTACATTTTTTATTATTTATTATCTAACAAAACAAATAAAGTATGGCAGAAAACAATAATTAAATAAAAAAAGTATATTTGCAAAATAAACAAAGTATATTTGCAAAATAAACATAGTATACAAAATTGAACTAACGAATACAAAAAAAAAATATTTTCAAGTGAAGAAATAATGCTTGAATTAAATACCCTTGGAGGTCAGATAACACATTTCTGTTTGGCTGACTGGTCATAAAGTAGAAGATATGGCACTAAAACATGCTTGACTACTGAGCATTTTAATTGTACTGTACAAGTGCTTGCCACAATGATATTGACCGTTTCATACAGCATACAGCATAAGAACTGGTTACAACTACGTTATGAGTGCTATCTAACTTTATTATTCCAGTAGATCCTTTTCTCTGTCCCTCTCTATCTGGGTGGGTAGCTGAGCTAGTTACCACCCCCAAACATATATACAGTACATATAGATACAACAGTCCAAGAAGAAAGTCTCTTATCTGTTTGTTGTAGCTGTAGAGGAAGGCCTCTCTGCTCTCCTGGGTCAGCACCCTTGTGTGCAATGGCAATGTCTGTGTCCAGGTATGGTCTTGTCTCCTTGTCTTGCTTTCAGCATACAGTCCTTCTGCAGCTCAAGACATCTGTTCCTCTGGTCAGCCCTAGTTGTGGGCTAAGGAAATCTTCTTCCTGTTTCTCAGAACAGGCTTTTTCTAGCACAGTCTTAATCAGCCAGGTGGAGTTTGGTTGATTGCCTGTGCAATTAACCAGCACACTGCTGGATTTAGAGACAGTTTTTCTCAAAGAGATAAGTCCCTGTTACATAAATCCCCTGTTTGTGGAAGCTCGGGCTTATCATGTCCAAAACCATCCATACACTCTCACTAAGGATATCTCTGCGGCTTGAATGAGAATGGATGGAGTATGAAAACCCTCAGTCCCACTGGGATTGGAGCCCTTTCTCCAGGTTATTTGTGTGTCCTCCAGAAGTTGCTTGAGATCAGAACTCCTCAGTCGCTCGAGGAGGACATTTACCAAGTACAGTCTTCTATGGACAGCATGGTCATGAGATAACCCCAGCGTCGGGCGATCATCTCTTTGTAGGCAGACTGTATGGCGACAGTCGCAGAGTGTTTACGCAAATAGCTATCTCTCGCCATCTTTTCCATGGACTCCATTTTAGCACTCAATGTCCATTCCTTATAACCCTTGCTCAGGTCCTGCAAAGCCTCTGTCAGCCTACCCCTGAACTCTGTCTGATGTTCAGAATATATCTCCATTATTCCAGCCTCATGCCATTTCATGGTACTACTTAAAAAGCATTCAAGAATAGCTATTTGAGTTTTCAGCTCTTGAAGCTGTCCTTCTGCACTTCTTTTTCCACTCAATGCATTTGCCAGTTCAGCTTCTTTGGGATTGAGTTGCAATTCCACATCCATTTCCAGAGAATGTCTTATCTTTTTAGCTTCACCTGATATGGATTCTTCTGGTTTCGATTCTGCACTCAGACCTTTATTTGTTGCCTGTTTGGCAGCTGAAGGTTTGGCAGCTGAAGTAGTGGCCTCCAGCGAAGCTCTGGTGCTGTTCAGGGTAGCCGTACGTTCCTCATGTTACTCTGTGGGGACACACTGGGTACTTCTTTAGCAGTCTGCAGATTTTCTTTCTGCAGAGTTCGCTGCTTGTCCTCAGCATTCTGGAGGTGCGTTCGCAGACTTTGCAGTTGGTTCTGCAAAAGGAGCTCTGCTTGTGTGTGTTGCTCCAATGCTTCAAATTTTTAATCTTCCAATAGTTTCTTTATTTTGTGTAGCTCATGCAGCTTTTCTTCTTTTCATTGACGTGGTCTGTCAAATCCGAATTTTATTCTTTCAGCCTTGTATTTTCTCTTTTTGCAATCTCTGTAATATTCAGGGCCTCCTTCCATATTGTAATACTCCTTCCATTTACGCACTTCTGATATGAGACTCCTGGTCACCCGGCATGAGACTTCTATCTCTACACTACCGACACACTTTATTGAAGTGTGGTCGGTACCGCAAGCCGGGAAATCTCCCGGCTTGCTAGTGGCCGCCCCTCGGCGTGCCGCGCGTCATAGACGCGCGGTCACGCGTCATCGGGAGCGTGCGCCCCCTGCACGCGTGTCCAGGGGCTCCCCGAGGGAGCCCTGGTGTCCCGCGATCGCGGGACAGCGGCAGGGGGTTCCGGGGGACCCGGCGGACCCGGCAGCGGTAGGGAGAGCGCCCCGATCGGAGGGCGCTCTTCCGCTGCTTCGGAGTGCGCCCGTCACACTCGGGCGCGCGCCAGGCTACTGCTGCGGCACAGAACGGGCAAATGCTCGAATAAACTGTGCCGCAGCAGTAGGTTGAGGGCTCATTCTGAGAGACTTTGAGATCCATACCAAGACTGAGGATAGCTTTTTGAGAGATGTCCAGCTCCTCAGCGAGACTGTGAAATTCCTTTTAAGAGACTTCCAGTTCTGTGCGGCAACTGCTGATCTCTTGGTGTGAGGCATTCAGTTCTATGCGGAGAGTGTGAACCTCATTCTGAGAGACTTCCACCTCTCTATGGCAATCACGAACTACTTGCTGAAAGACTGTAATCTCTTTCAGGGCCTCCTCATACTTCTGTTTCAGATTAACAATCATTCGGTCAGATTGGCTATGCTTTTCATTCATGGTGGTAATAGTAGCGTTTGCAGTATCTAGATCTGCCTATAAATCCTCCAATTCGGTCCTGATTCAGAGTATATTGCGAGAACAGTCTTTTGAAGCTCAGCGTTATCTTCCTCTCCAGTTCCAATTGTTCATGGACCAGATCACAGTCATGCCTGGCATTTTGCAGGGCATCTTCAGGGCTGGTCAGGGGATCATCACTCATTGGTTCTAGCTCTGCTTTCCTGATATAGTTTAAAGGTTTCTCACTGTCAGCACCAGACAGACACTTCTTTGGGGTACACGACTTTTGTCTTGGACCCTCTGGATATTCTGTCATCTGCGGGACAATTTGCATTTGTTCTAGGCTGTAGGGCATCTGGCCCCCCCTTTTTAACCGCTGGATCTGTGGACGTGTCTGTTCCTTCTATGGTAGGTGAAGAACTGCTTTTCTTTTATCACCTCTTTGTTTTGGACAACTCAGTCCCATCAGGGATACTGGGCTAACCTTCTTTATTTGAACTTTCAGTAGTTTAACTGTATCCGCCAGGCTTTTCTTGCAGTTGCGTTAGCTGGCGTAGACATTCAGTAATCTGTTGCTCCCGCTCTTTCTCCTGCTGATCACATTCGTCATCATAGGGAGTGGTCTTTTTGGTACGTACCAAGTTCAGACACCCCCACCATTCTTGGGGTGTTTTGTGGGTGTGACTCGGTTTGGGTTCCCTATAAGAGATGTCTTATCCTCATCCGTATCTTCATATGACCGGAAGGGCCACTCTTCCGTGAATAGGTTTCATTACAGGATTGCCACATCTTGACCTCTATTATTGGCGGTATCAGGTGTATTTACCTTCCTGACCTCGGGAGGCGCTATTGCAGCTGTTTTCTCTGTATTTGCTAGAACCCCAAATTATGGTAGTACTACTGGTGGGCAGACTTTGTTTGTAGAGTTCGTAGCTCTCACAAGCGTCTCTGTAGACTTTTTCTTTTTCTTCTTCTTTACTTTTGCGGATTCTGAAATATCAGTAGCACTGTGCACACATTCCTTCTCATTAGTGATACTGGATATGTACCTGCCAAGAAAAACCTCTGTACCTTCCTTATGTCCACAGCACATTGCATGCTGCTGCAGTTCCTTGGCTCGTTGAAAAAAATATTCCTCTTGCTGCTGCCCTTTTTCTGGGGCCACGTAGGGGGTCATCCTCATTGTCCGAATAAGGCCTGAAGGGACACTGCTCCATGTGGCTTGGCTCTTTACACCAGGAACACATTTTCTTCCCCATTCTTGCAGAGTCTGTATTTGACTTTAGCTGGACAGCCATTTTAAATTCTCAGGTTTTTTTCTCTTTCACATGTGGTTGGGTAGACTCAGTACATTGTCTAGGTCACCGTCTATCGCAATCCTCCCGGTCCAACAGTGGCATTGTGGCTTTCCCCAGTACAGTGTAGTTTTCCTGTCTGGATGTGTAGCCCTTTAATTCTGGTCATTGCTTCACGTGATTCTTTGTTTTGTTGCTCGGGCTGTTTGCAGGAACTGTATGCAGGCAAAAGCACAAAAAAAAATCCCAGGCAGTCTCCGGGGGCCCCTTTAAAATTCAAGGGCCATCTCTCATCCAAACTTCTGACACATACGCAAGAGATGTGTGCAGAGGTACGCAAAGGAGACCGTTTTAAGGTGAAACAAAAATGAGGCTTTATTGCACCTGTTCCTTTAACACAACAAAAACACTCAAAATAAACAAAATAAAGGCCTACTCCGCTTTGGAGTATATCTACACCTTTACTCCGTCCCTCTCTAACTGGGTGGGTAGCTGAGCTTGTTACCACACCTAAACATATTTACATATAGATATACAACAGTCCAAGAAGAAAGCCTCTTATCTGTTTGTTGTAGCTGCAGGGAAAGGCCTCTCTGCTCTCCTGCGTCAGCACCCTTGTGTGCTATGGCAATGTCTGTGGCCAGGTATAGTGGTCTGGTTCCCTTGTCTTGCATACAGTTCTTCTGCAGCTCAAGACATCTGTTCCTCTGGTCAGCCCTAGTTGCGGGCTAAGGAAATATTCTTCCTGTTTCTCAGAACAGGCTTTTTCTAACACAGTCTTAATCAGCTTGTTGGAGTCTGGTTGATTGCCTGTTCAATTAACCAGCACACTGCTGGATTTCGAGACAGTTTTTCTCAACAGTGATAAGTCCCTTTTACAGAGACATTAGTTGGGATGGATCTATCCAAAAAATGTTTTCTTTATCTCTGTGAACTTGGCACATTAGGAGACACTATATCCCCCTCCCCTCAAATAACAGCAGGTACATTGTGTGGGGAAAACCAGGCTACAGCTTTACTTATCATTTTTAACCTGTTTTACCAATTCTTTCTTACCACCTGTAAGGTCGTCTGAGTATAATACAGAGCCCCCACTGGTATCACCGTGACTTGTAACTCCCACTGCTACAGTACCAATATCAGGTATAGCAGAATTCATCCAACCAGCCACAATGAGGGTGCCATTATACTGTATCAGATATCCTCACATCTCTTGGTCTCTCTGAGCCTGGCAGGCCCACCACCTACAGTAACAAGGCCCAGGACATGTATAACCTAAATTGTTAAAGGCACTGCCATGACGACAGCCTTCTCTACGCCCTTCTGCAGGTCAATGTTAAATATATTGTTTCCGATATCAGACAGGTACTGTATACCCCATCTTTCCAAAGCAATCCTGGTATGGCTTCTTGTAAACCTGAGTGCCTAACAGGGTAACTACCAAGGTATTTTATACATTTCCCCATTGCTTTGTTTATCCTGCGCCTGCACTTTTTAATTGACCCGTGGACCCTGGTACCATGCCAAAACCATATTGGAATAATTTCCAACTATTGTTAAATAACTTTTGGAAATGCTACTAACTTGCGCGCTACATTCCTTTTAATTTCACAAACTAGCTCATATGATTGTTTATTACCCAGGTCATTGCCCTCTGCATAAATTATCACCACCTCCATCTGGCAACATAACCTCTGTATCCTCATGTCAACACCTGGATCCAACACAACCTCTCCTTGATAGAGGACGTTGATGGACAGTTGGGTGTCATTAAGGACAGCCAAAGCTCTATGTCCCTGTGGCCCTTGTCTACCAGAGGTTGCCTTCTTCTGTCTAAAAGCCTGATCTTAATTCAAGCATGAAGAGCCCCCGTACACCTGGCATGCTTCCCATATCGTTTCTAAGTATTTGAACAGCGTTAACATTGTCACAAACTCCCCTCTCCATATCTTCTACTTTATGGCAAGGGTAAATGCATGCCTAATGGGTTGTACGCTGTGAGACAAGCATCCTTATAGATTGAGCTGGGGGGTCTTATCACATTTTCCATAAGAGCATTTACTGACGCTGGTGTATGCACTGGCTCAAACACCATATTTCAGCCCCTTAGCTTGAATCCCGCACTGTTGCTATATTAGTTGGGTCTACCTCGTATGCTGTGCCTAACACCCCTGCTTGCGGACTAAAGATCCTACTAGGCTGAGTGAAGAACCCCCAAAGCTGATTTGCATGCAATGTACCTGGTGCTCCACTTAATCCTGGCCGCTACATCTCGCTGACCTTTGCGCCCTGTGAAGACGCATGAAGCCCACCAGCCAGGTCCCTATCCATAGCTGTAGGTTAATCGAGCGAAGAGACAGAACCTGATGGAGAAATAGGTAACAGAAATTCATCCATGTCCTCGTTAAATTCTAAACCCTGTGCAGGCCTGCCCCTTTTCTCCCTATCCATGGCGTGGGAAATGGTTATAACTCTGCGAATCTCGGCTTGGGGCTCTCCCCTCACTGCGTTCCTCCCCCTTGCCTGGTTTTCATGGGGTTTCCTGAACTGAGCAGGGCAGACAACTAATATTGTCTGTAGGCTTCCTGCCTCAACACTTCTGTGATGCAGACCTGCCTCAACACTTCTGTGCTACAGGTCTATTAGGAGCAGACCCCTCAAAACTTAGGGACCTTCCCCCAGCTCTTCTGGAGGCAACCCTTCTTCTATTGCTGCGCCAGGGAACAGACGCCACCTGAGACTCTCTTTGTGGAGCTGGTGCACCATACAATGCTTCCCACACCCAGTCCTTTTTCCCTCGCTCATTGCAGTATGGTCGGGTGGTCTCTCGGGGAAGGCCGTATTTGCAAGTTGGGGCGTCCTAACATCCTTCTGCTCTGGGGGGCTGTGTGCCTGATTGCAGGGGCCAACTGTATAGGGAGAAAAGTACGGGCCCTGACTGGAAGATGGAGTTGTTGCAGATCCAGTAGAAGCAGTTCTTTGACAATTTTGCACCTACCATTCTATTTTCTGTGTGTCATTGTGTACAATTGTGAGTCACTTTATTGGAAACATTCACACCTTGAAACAGATGTATTTTCTCTGGTACTAAGAGCCAGGTGCATTAAACTCTGTTAAATCAGGGCAAATAACTTCAGATTACCTAAATAAGTAACAGATGTAATTTTCCCTCGATTTACCTGGTATCCACAAAGTTAATTATATGCAAACACAACAGCTTTCCTTAAATTCATTAACATAGGATTGCCATTAGTTTAATTTAACACTACTTTGCGTTATCTTTAAATAACCTGACGTTAATACTATGCGTCTTACCTCCGTTCATGCCCTGAAATATGGGTTTGGAGGGAGTGAGGGAGAGAGAGAAAATGATTTAATTTAAGTTAACGTTAGGTTAAATAGCCTAATTGAGCTTAGTTCATCTGTCCCTTAAAAAACATCAAGTACCATGCTTAACCAGTTCTCTAACATGAACAATAGCAAAGTGACTTCTGTAGAATAGTCTCAAAAATACTATATCAAGCCAACTGTGAATTGAAAATGTTCCCTCCTAGAGCTTATTCTTCTGCAGGTCTAATATGTTGATCACCTATCAGCCAGAACATGATCTTGCTTCTTTTTTTTTTATGTCAATGTACATGAGAAGCAAAACATAAACACTCTGGAGGTTATCCTGCAAGGAATATGAAAAACAGTTACTAAATATACATAAAGCAGGTTCATTACTATACCTCTGTGCTCTGTTTTATGTTTGTGTCTTACAGTTCTTGAAAAAAACATTCAATTTTCTCAGTGTGTCTTTGGAAAGAGAAGAGGTTTGTTGGATGAAATACAGCCTATATTTAAAATGTTTAACATGTTCAGTGTGTCTACGACACAACAAGTACTGTGATTCAACCTGGTCCTACGTATATATTTCTTTAAATACTGTCTGCAGTGCATTTATCAGATTTACAAGAAACAGTTGTGAGATTAAATGGTGGTGCATCAAGGCAAATTTTGAGCAAAATATATGTACTTTGTGTCATTTTCACATTGCGTCAATTATTTCACATTGCGTATATATATATATATATATATACAGTGGTCGACAAATCACAAAAAAATCTACTCGCCACCTAGTACCACACGTGTGCTGCTTGGGCCAATAGGAGCTCGCCACGATGTTAAATCCACTCGCCCGGGGCGTGCAAATGTATAGGTTTGTCGAACATTGTATATATATATATGCAAATACAACTGTCTGCAACCTGCAACCCCGCCTTTCCTGCCTAAGACATGCAGATGAGCATACAGTTGTATTTGCATATTTGCTTTCCTGTGGAGGGTTTTTGTCACTTTTTTTACTCACCATAACTTAACTCAGTATTATGATATATATATATATATATATATATATATATATATATATATATATATATATATATACACACACACACACAAAAATATTAAGACAGCGCTAAAGATACCTGCTCAAGAAATGTAAATCTAGCAATAAATGTTAGTGGTGAAATTAAGTGTGACTAAATATATACCTACAGTAGGTCAATAGTGAAGCTTCCACTAGTTTAAGCTAAAGGAGTAAATATTCATAGAATTATATATGAAATGAAAGTTCAAGCCATAAGATAAAAACCACAATAGTCCTTAAGAGGTGAAAGGCTGCCTTCTCCGCAGGGAAAAACGAGTCCCAACGTGATCTAGGAAAGGGAGAGAAAAAAGAGAGAAGACTCACTGTCCTATTGAAATATTGCTTGCACTATTTTAATAAAAAGGTAAATTCCAATGGTTCAACTCACAAACAAACAAAGGATAAAATGCATTCTTGTGTGAAATACTCAAACTTCAACTCGGCTGCTTTTGGCACCTCACGATCTCCCTTTTGCTTGCTCCACGGTTTGGAGCTTTTCCTAGAACCGGAAGTGGAGATGGCGCACTCGATACCTGTTCCTCCGGCAATAGATACAGTACAACCACCTGGGGGTTCCACCCTCTCTCTTCCATTTGCGTTTTATCCTTGGGATCAAGTTTGTCTTTAGTGGGGATCTGGTCCAAAGTGAGGTAGCACTGCAGCCTGGGTTGGAGCCGGATATCACCTTTCGCGTGTCGTTGCGTCAATGCAACTTCTTCAGAGGTTAAGGCTGTCTTGGATATGCCCATATTTAAATCTTAAAAAGTCCAGCTGGAGCTAATCAAGTGCAAATCAGCATCACAGAAATTCCCTATCATCTAAATTATTAAAATTACAATACCAACAGCTATATGGTAATAACCAAAATAGCCCCAAAATAATACATTACATGGATTATATATCATGAACTAATAAAGCAAATGGAAATATTACTGTATGCTCATTTGCATGTCTTAGACAGGTCTGCAACCCCGCCTCTCACCATTACCACACAGCACACAGCACTTCCACTGCAGCAAGGGATTCTGGGAAATGACATGCAAATGAGCACACAGTGCCACCTTTTGCTTCAAAACCATTCAACATGTCTAAGACATGCAATTGAGCATACAGTAATATTTCCATTTGCTATACAGTATGCTTTGCTATGGAGGGTTTTTGTCACTTTTTTTACCCACCATACTGTAACTTAACTAAGTATGGATGAACTAATAAACAAAGATTCATAATAATAAATTAGTATCACTTGATACAATTAGTAGAAGCAATGATTAAAAATGTCAAGTTAAAATTCATATAATTAGTTTAACCTAACTTATGATACATAATCAATTTGGAGTAACATACCCCAGTGAATAGTACTCTGGCAAAATATATATCATTATAATGAGCAGAACACGAAAAAGGATAGATCTTTCATTGTGCCCTTTTATGATGTCTATTCAGACATCAAATTTGGAGTCAGAAAGATGATAATGTCAGTTTGCCCAAGCAGGATGTTATAGGAATAGAGAGTTATAGGAATTATCCTCTACTAACCTTGTGACTGCTCAATCCAGAGGGGTAGAGACAAAAGCTGATGGTTACTGGGAAAGAAGACACAAATGCTGGTCAGATTGTGGACATACAAGTTTATTTCCTCACATTCACACTGTGACAGCCCCTGTGATGGAACTGATAGACCTCATTCACATTCCCTCGGGGTGAGGGGATCTGGACTCATGCGCACCATCTCCCTGATGCCTTGAACTGTGTCTGCGCATGCGCAGGAAACGGGAGGACGCGCACGAAATTTCTGATCAGCTGTATGGGTCTGCAGCGTAGTATACAGACCCACCACTACTTCAAGATGCGGTCCCACGCTGATGACATCATCAGGAGAGGAGCCCTTTATATCCAGGCATACTATGACAGTCAGCAGCACACCACTGAAGGAGGAGAGCTGATTTCTGAGAGAGAAAGGGTCGTGTCACCATATGGTCTGATCTTCATTTTTGCTTAATTTTTTGGTGTAGCCAGGACTTACCTTGCTAGTTTATAGCAGTACACTGACATTCTATTTGAGTTCTAGATTAGACATTGGTGTAGTAGGGATAAAGGGAAGTACCTTATGGTCATTCCAGACCTGAGGGAATGGGCTTGAGAAATCGGTATCCCCCCGAAACGTGATGTTGCCCTCCTTGTTAACCTACCCCCGGTGTATTTATTTGCTACTGTTTTGTTTCTCCCTCCCTTTTTTTCCCTTTTCCCTACGTGTTTAACCCATTATCATTATTGTTGTTGCTACTACTACGTTGCATCACTCTCTGCATTATCGTTTCTTCACATTAAATATATTTTTTTAGTGGCATTATCCATAGTAACATTCTTCTCTAAACAGTGTGTGCTGGAACTTTTGTGTAGTAGTATTGGTTAGGGGATTTTGGGTTCCCCTAGTCCCGCTGGCACCATGCAATTTCCAGTGTCCAAAACAGCACACAGGATGAAATAAAAACAGGACAGGACTTCTTGAAGAAGTAGTTAATTCTACGAAACTAGTTGGATGTAACATTCTATTGCCTTATATCTGCTTACATTGGCCTTTGTCTATGTATTGGCCTGTCCTGTTTTTATTTCATCCTGTGTGCTGTTTTGGACACTTGTGAGAGACTTTGTAAGACTGTTCAAACTTCCCTATTGAATCCACCACTGCTGTGTAGACAGTGACGTCATTACACAGCGTCCCGCGACGGAGCGGCATCGTGGCACGCTGAGGGCACCCCAGCAAGCTGCGTTTTAACCTCTGTGCAGAGGATACACCTGCCGAGGTACAGGAGCAGCTTCATATCGGCCAGGAAGCAGGAGCGATTTCACCGAGCCCCAGTACCAGCTGCTGAACCTGGCTGCATGAAGGGAAATCCCCTTGGGAGTGAAAGACTGACGTCCTGCCCCAGAATCAACTGAGCTGCATCAGCAGAGGGAAGCAAGCACCCGATTCTACAGTTAACAGCTGCCGAGTGGTAAACAGTGTGATACACACTAAATGCCTTTTACCAACTTTTTTCATGTACGCAGATATATTACCCCCTTTTTAATTCTATAATATATTGTTGAATTTGCTTCACTATTTGGCGTTGTGCGCTGTTTTCTTTTGTTTCCATTCTCTTAGTGTGTGTGGGGTGCTCAGCCACCCCTGCGTTTACAGCTGCAGACGCCATAATCCCCAACACGGTTATGTGGCACTTATTATTTAATGTATAATTATCTCACTGTGGGAGTTGTGGTTTAATTTTTTATAAATGTTTTATCACTAAATTGATGGTATAGTCACTGCACTGTATATATTTATACATTTAAACTTTATAGGTAGTTAGGTAGTAGCGCACAGTTTTGTTTTATGTTTTTACTACCTGTGTCTTATGCCTATTAGTATGTCCACCTTGAGTCCCAGATTTGTGCAACCTGTCCTGTTTGTCACAGCGTCTTTGTCTCTGAGTCTTTGGAACCCGGTGTCTACTGATGAATAGATCTGCCAAGAAGGGGAAGAGTTTACCAGGCTTCTCCTATACCAGAGAACGAGGCTCCTCCTGAGAGGAGCCAATAGGTTTGAAAAGGAAGGCCAGTCCCGGCCGAGCAAAACAGGTTCAGGGAGCCAAGGAGCAACTCCTGCGTCGAGCCTGGTCTCCCGACCTTTTACTTGTAGCAGGATTTTGGACATCGGATACCATTTTACTTTGACGTGTATGCACTCTATGCTCCATGGGGAGTCATAGGAAAGCACATCAGGCGGTAACAGCTCCTGGAAGACCAGAGTTTTCCCAGAGCCTGAATCTACAAGGGCCTGGATGGTTTTACCTCCAATCTGGACTGGAAGTAGCAAAGGTTTGCAACTTTCTCTGGGTAATGTCAAAGCGACTGTCCTGCTGAAGGAACAATCCATCTGTGGACATTCATATAATGGTGTCCTTGTTCCCTGCAGGTAGAACATGGAGAGGGCTCCCTCACCAGAGGTTGACGTGGATACCGCTCAGCTGGACCGGATATTGGAGACCAGGAGTCGGATGGCTCCTGAGTGCGATATCCTCTGAAGTCTCTCTCATTTGGCGATGAGCCGACATCGGGAAGTAGACGAGTGTCTAAGCGGGGACCGGTGTTGGGAACTTTCCGTTGCTAGAACGACTGTCCCTTTCATGGGACTTGGCGGTTGTGTGTTGATGGGTCGTAGTTTACCTGTTGGTCCGGTCTCCCTCTTTGGGCGTCCGCCAGCACCGGTGGAGTCAGATCCGTCGGGCCCAGGACACTCTCCAGATCCTTGACCCCAAGGAAGTTTTCAATGAGCTGGACAGCCAAAGTTAGGGTTTTAGCAGCATGATGTTTTACCACGAGCGTGCTGGAGGTTTTTTCATTTGTCGGAATTGTTCCAAAAAAATTGTTTGAGAATCGCCCCCCTAGTACGCTTCTTGGTTTGTATCCTGCGAGTACACAAGTCCAGTAAGCGCTGAGCTAGAACCCGGGGTCTCATCTTAGAGGTGTAATTCAGATGCCGGAACTGCTGCTGGTAGGTCTCTGGGGTCAGACCTAAGCGATCAAGTATAGCTGCTTTTACTTGTTTATACTCCATAGCCTGATCCGCTGGCAGGCCCTGATATGAGGCATTGGCTTCTCCTATGAAGAGCGGGGCCAAAGCATTTGCCCAGAGCTCTAAAGACCAGCCCTGGGCCTCGGCAACCCTTTCCAATGACAATAGAAAAGCCTCTGGATCCCAATTGGACTAATTTTCCTCAGGAGGATCGGGGTTTGTTCTGAAGTTCTGGACTTGCAGACACATGGGATTGGGTCAGTAGTTTGGCCATCCGCTCATCCTGTGCTGCCTTCTTCTGGATTAGCAGCTGTGTTTGCTGATGCAATAGTTGTTGGTTTTGCCTTGCTTGTCTTTCATCTCGCTCTGCCTGCTGTTTGGCCTGCTCCTGCATGAACAGTCCTACTGTTTGGCCTGCTCGCACAGAAACTCTTTAAAAAATGCTCCATTTTTTTGTGGCCCAATGGATGCAGGGGCCGCTCAAAATCCCACTTTTGGCACCATATGTTGCAGGGTCAATGCAACAACATGTTGGTTTCTGAAGTGGCTTATTTATTTAGCATAAAAAATATGGCATACAAAAAAAATACAGCTTCTTTTCAGCACACATAAACAAAATATAAAGATCAGTCCTAAGCAGGGCTTTTCCCTTTTCCCAACAAGGGCTGTTTAAAGTTCAGAGAATCAATATAGCAAACAGATATTATAAGAAATACAGACATTATTGCAAGTAGTTTTCCTCCTGGGTTTCAGATTTTCTCACTGGGTCAGATAGCCAGGCAGTGTGAGCAGCCTGGGTTTTTAAAGCCCCTTAATGAGGCAGCTGGGACCTGACCAATTATCCAGACCCTTTCCCAGATGAACTTTAACCCGGTCACTGCTGCACTGCAGACCTAAACATAGGTCTGCCAGGCATTGAGCTGGTGTCTGATATTCACCCTGTTACAGTTATTATTGTGGTTTTTTTTTTACCCAGGGTGGTCCATATGCCTGTAGCTACAGCACTTCTGTAAGTGTATTACTTTTATTTTACTGTATAAAAAACAATCTACACTATTTGTGTCCTCTCTGTTCTGTTCTTCCACATTTGGGAATCTACCCCATCTTCCTATTCTATTCCCGAGGGATGCCATTTAAAGCTTATTTGAAGAATTCTCCTATGAGTTGGTGACTCTGAACAACCGCACCACCTATATTCATCTTCACAATTGTGAGTGAATTACTTATGAAGTGTCACCGTATTAATATTGCACCATATTTTTTCTTATTTTTTTTCACATATTTTTGGGAGTATTTGCGTTCTTTATTCCCTGCGTCAATTGTCTACAGAGTGCTCACTTACACTAAGTCCACTCTTTTAGGCGTTTAAAATCAATCACGGTGCAGGCGGTGATCTCACCACTTCTGCAATACTTAGATTGTTGCTGCGAGATGCAGGCTGGTGTATCTTCCGATAGCAGCCGCACGGAAACTTCAGATACCTCATAGGAGTTCCCTCTCAGATACTTCAGGACTCAATGCGTTTTGTTTGGTTTCCCTTCTGTGAGGAGCGTGCGCGGGTGTCGTCCCGAAGACAGCAGCATCAGCAGCACCTGGCTCTGATACTAACTGACTGCCACTGCTCTTTGTCAGTGCCTGCTATTCTGAGCTCACTCAGCAATGAATCAGGGGGCTCATTCTTGCAGCAGCTTCTGCTGCTGTACTCCTCAGCTATTGGCTGCTCTCCTTTTATATATTTGTGCTAGTCGCAAGCACCTTTTATTGTCCTGCTTTGCCTTGTCTTGCCTGGTGCGCTATCCTTATATTGAAGTTCTACAGATACCTCGGCTTTCCTCTCAATGATCCTGTCTATCTCCAACCCTCGACCACGGCTAGTGACCCCAATGATCCATACCTCCTCCAAACAATTACCAAGGCAAGTAATACAATGATCCTCCCCTTTCCAACCCTAACCCGGCTACCCACAACCACGACTCTGAATTCCGGACACGATCTCGCGGCCTTAGGTCGGTGTTTCTGTATCCCCAACCTCGGCCTTGCGGTTCAGTCCAGTTTGTGGCGGGTACCCGTTACAACTACGCTTCCTCAGGAGTCGTATCACTAAAGAGACTAAAAGCACCCTATTGGATAGACCAGTGGTGTGCAAACTGGGAGACATTATTGGGGGAGGTGCGGGTGGCGCGGCCTCTGTAAATGGACTCACCAGCTTCTTGTCCACGCGTCTGCAATGCGGCGTCAAATGACGTCCGTTACCATGGAGACCTGACGTCAAATGACGCTGTGTGTCATGTGTCGTGACATCACATGACCCCACAGTGTCATTTGATGCTTCGTTGAAGGTAAGGGGGGGCACGATGTAGCAGAAGAGTAGGCAGGGGTGGGCGCAGCACAACAAGTTTGCGCACCCCTGGGATGGATGATCCCCACGTCCTCCAATAGTATGGCATTTATCAATTTACAATCGCGCTACCCATTACTGGAATACAAATGGCGAACAAAAGCATACACATATAACAGTAGGTTTAAAAATGACCACAATTGGGCTCTTATGAATTTATTGAATTCCCAGATGTAATTTAATTTTAATTCCCATATTGTATGTATGGCATTAGCAAAATATATGAGTGTGTTACAACGGGAGTGGCATAATTCGACAGAACAATTGTGATTCCTCTACATGTTACACGTATTAATTCAAAACATGAAATATTACATGTATTAACTTTTTGATCAAGATAAGTATGTGAAACATCTGTAATTAAAATTTCATAAAAGCTTTATAGTGCTCCCTGTTTTTTTTTCATTATATATAAAGAACAAAATTAAAAACTAAACAATAATAATAAAAATCAATAAATACACATATAAGCATATATAACAAGTGAATACTAATCTATGTATATTAAAAAGTCTATCTTGTATTATGTGTATATGCAAATGAGGATATATAAAGATTAGGATATTAAACCCTGAAGGAATGTTAATGTCCTACAGTACATCTAGGAGATCTGGGTCTAAGTATAGAAGTAGGAATATATAAATACCTATTAATTATCCATTAGTTAAATTATACTTATTCCCCAATTAATATTATATAAAATGGGGTCCCTTCAAGATTTTGCATACCAATATAGAGAAGCTAATATATTTAATAAAAACAGCTATACTGTACTGTACCTATGTTGTGGGTTGTTGGGAATTCCCAAGCCCCCCCCCCCCCCTCTGGACAATGATATGGAACTCTAGACAACAATAAAGGGATCAAAACATACTGTAACACTGGAGCTAGTTATAGCTTATTTGGGCAATATGAAAATTGTGTGATACAAAATGGGACCTGGAGCACCTCTCCATAGGAAGGGGAGATGTTTACTGCATGTCTCACTACAAGAAATGTCCCAAGTTCCAGTCTGTGCTGAGACCAAAGGGTATTCTGGTTTTAAATGTAGGACCCTGGTTCTATCTCCTCCTCTGATGCGGGGGGTTACCTGTTCAATACCTTGAAAATACAAAATTGTTCACATCACCCCTGGCACAGATAGAGAAGTGCTTGGAGACCAGGTGAATTATCAATTTTTGATAATAAGACGGACATATTCCATAATGTGAGTCTTAAGATATATTGTGGTCCTCCCACATACTGTAAGCCACAGTCACACATTATTAGATAAACAATGAATGTAGACTTACAGTTAATGAAATAATGTATTTTGAATTTCTTTTTAATTACTGTAAACCTGAAGATGGTTGTAGGCTTAGTTTTAATACATATCTTACATTGATTGCATCTATACGCCCCTCTGCGAAGACTCACTGGGGTCTCTGTTCTGGATATAAAAGGATTGGAGAGAGAAAGTTAGCAACCGTCTCTGCTCATTTGAAAATCACCCTGGAACCAACTTGTATATATGGTCTCAAGATTGGATCCAAAGACAGCACTCCCCAATGTTTTTTGATAATCAATTTTATCTGATTCGCCTGGGTGCTGTAGCAGGTGACAAATGATGGTGTAGCATCATTGAATAATTTTTTGGGTGAGCTTTCTAACAAACATGGTCTCTCCATTAGTGAGACCTCCTTGAGTGCATCATCCAGATCTGTTTTCTGTTTTCTTGTAGCCTCGAGCTACAAATCTATTCTAAAGATCTTTTAATTGCGTGAGAAAGTCCTCCTTAGAACAATTTCTCCTCACCCGCATGAACTGCCCTTTGGAATGCCCTTCAATAAAGCTCTTGGGTGGCAGCTGTGCACTCTAAGAAACATGTTTTGTTGATTTTCTCTCCGGAATATATTGCTTTGTACAGTATGTGATATATCAATAAATAGAAAAAAATCTTCTCTTCATACGCTAACTCTTCAATCAAGATTTAATCATGGTCTTCTTTGCATCGGCTGTTGAGGACCATTGCGTACAAGAGTTGGTGCTCGCGTAGGATGGTGGGGAAGAATGGTAACAAAAACATTGATTGTATTTTTTTTAATTGTGTATTTTTTTATTTTAGGTTGCTGCCAATATGTTTATCTATGCCCCTTTCGGACTACAGATAAACATAGTGACAAGCAATGCATTCTTTGGCAAATGCTTGTTTTTTTATTGAATTATGTATTTTTGGTGCTTGGTTTTATTTCATTGTTGTGTATTTTTGGTGCTGGGTTTTATTTAATTATTGTGTACTTTTGGTGCTTGGTTTTATTTCATTGTTGTGTATTTTTGGTGCTTGGTTTAATTTAATTTGTGTTTTTGGTTCGTGTATTTTTAATTGATGTGTATTTCTTCTTTTTTCTTAATCGTTGTGTATTTTTGGTGCTTGTTTTTGTTTATTGTTGTATAATTATGGGGCTTGTTTTTTTAATTATTGTGTATTTGTGGTGCTTGTTTTTTTTTTTATATTGCCCCGTGACTGCCATTGTAGCAAATCATTGGTTCTCAGATTCCAGGAGGAGCATAAAGGGGAAACAAAAACACAAAGTTACTTTAAGTGTAGAGCTTCTTAAAAATTCAGTGAATGTGATGGTGATGTCTTGGCTCTTTTAGAAGGTACTTACAAAAGGTAAGATAAAATCAAGCAGTGTGCAGGGGGATTGGATTCTCTCCCAGACAGGTAGGATGTGAGGCTGTATGTAGTCAGTGGCTATCACTCCAAAGACAGGTGCGGTTCAACTAAACAAGGTTCATAATGTTCAAAAGGATAAGACCCCCATGAAAGAGAGAGAGAAAAATTCCATAGCACAGATCAGCTATGTAAAATATGTTTATGTTTAAAAATATAAATTGTGCACTTACAATAATGCAATTAAAATGGTCTCTTAACACTTAAAAAGTGTAATGGAGAAATCGTATGCCGCACCGGTTCACCGTCCTGCCACCGCCGACGTCTGCTAATCCTGGGTCTGTCCGCAACTCACAGTGTGTGGTGATCAGAAGCTGCAGCTCTGGCGCGTCCCAGTGAATGTAGCGTCTGGCATCACTTCACTAACGGCTTGTCTCCCCTCAGATCCTGGGTAATCGGGAACTCCCACTCAACGTGTTTCACCTGGGAATTCAACTTCGGCGACTCCTGACGGGTCACTAGTTAGTAAATATTTGTTATCAGAAGGGGAATGTTTTACCTCACCAAACTGTGTTTAAGTAGATAGCAGGCCAAAAACAACTCCCTTACTCCCCCTCTTCCCTCCCTAGCACCCTTTCTTCCCCCCCCACACCACACCCACCCCCCATAACATAAGGATGAATAAAGCAATAAGGCAACTGATTGTACTGAATGCTGGAAAGGATATTATGTCGATAGAATAAGGATGTCTATTTGACCTAGCTATACCTATATCAGTAGTGAGCTTAGATTAACCCCCCTTCTCCCTCACTCCTTCATCTCCCCTCACCCCATTCCTTTAAGCCATGACCCCCCCCCCCTTGTGGTTCCCCATGCTCCTACCCCCCCCTAGGAAATACACATTTGGGAAACTTAAAACTAAACACGTGATTAGCATGGTTAACAAAACATATAAGGTTGTATAACTGTATCACCTATGTCTGAGGATGGAATGCCTTAAAGGGATATTCAGTCTGTTGGAAAGGTAATGATTGTATGATTACACATGCTAGTGGTGAGCTGATGATGCCGCCCACTATCCCCCCTCCTTTTCCGCCTCCTACCCCTCCCTCCCTCTACACCCTCCCCCCTCTCTTCTCCTCCTCCCCCCTACTTTAACCCCCCCACTCTCCTCCCTCCTCCCCCCTCTTCCCCATTCCTCCTCCCCCCTCTCCTCCCTATCCTTCTCCTTCATCTCCATCCCCCTCTATCCTCTTTCACCCCCCCCCCTCCTACTCCACCATGCCCCCATCAAAGACAAAATTAGACTTGATTCTCACGTTCAAAGGAAACCCTAAATTAATGCAGTTGTTATTATGTTTGAAATGTTTATTGTTCTATTCTATGAAAACTGGTTGATGAGTCTTAAGATCCCAGAGGGCTCTGTGTTCTCTTTCTACGCGACATTCATGCAGGTGTCCGGGGATGTCTCCCAAGAGCAGTAGGCCCACAGTCCTTGTCACCAAGGTGACGAAGGATACCACTCTAGGGCTTCCAAGTAACCCACTTTTTTTCTCTCCTCTCAATGTTCCCTCTTTTTCTGCTTTCCCACCGTCCCCCCTATCTTGTCCTTCTCCTGCCTCCGTCTGGTCCCATCCCCCTGCAGCCCATCCGCAAAGGGTGAGTACTAGCCTGTTATACCTCTCTATAAAGAACTATATAACAAAGAAAGACCGCCACCTTGGGAAAGTGGATAGGCAAAATACCCCTCTCTGAAATAAAATCATGTCAAATACAACCTCCATAAAATTAGAATCATTGAATGTTAAAGGTTTTAATCCAGTTAGGAAGAGGAGACTAGCGCTTCAGGATATTTTGTTAATTCAAGAAACCCACTTTAATACTACTTCCCCCCCAAACACGTTCAGGAAAACGTTTCCACATGCATATTTTACATCTTTCTGCAGTAAGAAAAGTGGGGTGGCTATCCGAATCAGAAATAGTATTCCATTTGCTCTTGGTAGGGTGACGACAGACCCAGGAGGTAGATTCTTAATTGTACAGGGGTCCCTCTCAGGGGTCCCTATATCCCTTAGCAACATCTACGCCCCTAATGAGAAACAAACAGACTTCCTGAGGGAAGTACTGGAACCCTGGAACAGCAGTCCTTATCCTCTATAGTCATAGCGGGGGATATGAATATGGTGAGTGTCCCTGAAAAAGATATGTACACCACCCCAAGCATGTCCCACTCAAGGCTAGTCCAGGAAACTTCCAAAAAATTCAGGGAGGTAATAAATGTTTTCTCCCTTATAAATATCTGGAGATCACAGCATCAGGGTCAGCGAGATTATACTTTTTTCTCAGTCCCACATCAGACCTACTCAAGGATTGATTATTTTCTGGGTACCAAAGATATTCTACAGGCATCCTCAGAGTCGAACATAGGACCAATAACCTGGTCGGACCATGCCCCTATCGAGTTGGTTCTCTCTCTTCCCTTCGGTAAAAACAATCGATATAACTGGAAGCTAAACGACTCTCTATTGAATTCGTCAGAGATAGAGAGAACAAGTAAGCAAAAACGTATAGATGCTTTCACAATAAACAAGGGCTCTGTATCTTCCCCAGCAATGTTGTGGGGAGCTCACAAAGCATCAATTAGAAGAGCTCTCATATCCTTAGCAGCATATAAGAAAAAAGTCAAACAAAAACAATAGACTTGAAAAAACAAATTGGTAGAACAGCGGGAACCGAACAGCACCAATCAACTCACCAGAAGTAGAAAAAATTAAAAAAGTTTTATTGAATCACATACTAAAAAACAAAAAACAGGCTAACATGAAAAAATCCCTCCTACGCGTTTCAGGCTCTCCAGCCCTTTCTTACTCTTTGAGTCTGCTGTTTCATCATTGGAGTGACGCACTTCCGTAGCACAGGTTCCGGCCATTCGCCTAGCATCACGGGAGAACGCCGACAGGAGACGGGCACCTCCACGTCGTCAGCCTGGAGCCTTCCCGGACGGTCTGAGGCTTGGGTTATCGCCACGGCTTCGGCACGCGGGATCGCAAAGGCTACATCTACAAGGATTCAGGTATCTATATTTATACCTCTTGACACTATGGGATGCAGAAGTTAGGACGGAGAACCATATGCCAATTAAGTCACTAGGGGCACGGTTTAAGGCTGGCTTCAGTCTCTCTGGCAACTCTCTCAAATTATCCATCTTTTCCTTACAGTTTATATCCTTATAACTATTATACATGCAATGTCTACTGGCCTTTGATTTTATACCTGTATTGCTACGGATTTGGAACCACATTGGACTTTCTATATATTTTATATTTTTTTTGCATTTGAGTCTCTTAGATATTTTCTTAGATTCTCTATACCGCTATCTTTGGAGCTGGGAGTAGTATTTACACAAAAACAATACAAATAAATTTCTGATAAACTTATTTCATTGGAACAACAACACAAAAATAACCCCTCAAAAAAACCCTTCTAGACAAAACCAGGAACGAACATAAACAAATCCAACTCGACCAAATAGAGAGAGCATTAACATGGACAAACCAACGTTATTATGATAAGGGCAATAAAGCAGACCAGTTGTTGGCTAACAAACGTAGAGGTTTCAGAGTTAAATCTCAAATCCCCACGGTTCAAACTAAATCAGGGCTAATAACATACAATCAGAAAGAAATAGCCCAGGAATTCTCAAACTACTACGCTAAATTATAAAATTTAGATCCAGTAAATAGCCGCCATACAGGGTCCAAGGCAATATCTGAATATCTGAAACAATGTAATCTACCTGTTTTAACGGAGGAAGACTCCCAAGCACTAAATAAGAAAATTTCGCTGTAAGAGCTTTCAGATGCCATCAAATATCTCAAAATAAATTAAACACCAGGCCCGGACGGTTTTTCCAACCTGTACTATAAGAAATTTAAGATGGTGCTCTCCCCGTTCATTCTCAAAACATTCAACTCATTTCTGAGGAGAGCGACTATCCCCACCCAATTTGGCCATTATTCACAAGGATGGTAGGGACCCACTTCAATATGGAAAATATAGACCAATATCCCTACTAAATTCAGATCTAAAAATTAATAGTAAAATACTGGCGACCAGGTTGAACCCAATTCTCCCAAAGCTGATTCATATATATCAAGTAGGTTTTGTCTCGGGCAGACAAGCCTCAGACAAGACTGAAAGATCATAAATATCATTGACCATGTGCACCTGATCAGTACGAAGGCTTTTCTATTAAGCTTAGACGCTGAAAAAGCATTTGATAGAATAAAGTGGGCATTTTTGGATCAAACTATGTTAAAATTTGGATTCATGGGCCCGTTCCTGAAGGGCGTTAGAGCCCTTTACAGAATACCCATAGCCTATGTGAGGCTTCCTGGAGGTGACTCAAACCCCCCAAAAATTAAAAATGGAACCAGGCAGGGATGAACTCTGTCTCTGCTTCTCTTCGCATTGTCAATTGAGCCCCTAGCGACAATAATCAGATAAGAAATCAAAATACAGGGAATCCAAATTGGGAGTACAAGTTATAAAATTTCCTTATTTGCGGATGATATACAGTAATATTAACATTGACGTCCCTTCCAAATCTGCAATCTTAATTAGACCAATTTGGTAAAGTCTCGTGTTAGAAAATTAACAATGATAAATCTGAAGCTCAAAATTTAACACCCCCAACCCTAGAAATTAAGCTTCTACAGACAAATTTTAATTATAAATGGAGCTCCACACGTTTCAAATACTTACTGTAGGAATTCAGATAGCAGGCTCAAATCAATCCCTCTATCAAAGAAACTATCCGCCCCTCTTTGAGAAAATCAAAAAAGATCTGCAGATATGGGACAAACACCAGATATCTTGGTTTGGAAGAATTGCCTCAGTAAAAATGAACATCCTCCCAAGACTTCTGTATTACTTCCATACCCTCCCTATAATTGTTCCTCTCCCTAAGCTTAAAAATATTCAGAAAAGGCTTTTCCAATTTATATGGACCAATAAAAGACTGAGAGTGGCGAGGTCGGTAATGCTAGTCTCAGGGGCAAGCGGAAGCATGGGGGTTCCGGATATTGTTAAATATTACCAGGCGGCCCAACTAAAACAAATAGTGATATGGAATAATGACCCAGCAACTTGCTGCTGGTTAGGTATTGAGTCCTTTAATGCAGGTCCTCCCTCTCTCGCGGTTGCTCTGTGGTCCCGGTGGGGAGGAGAGACACTGGTGGGAAGGCTTGACCTGTTATCAATGAGGTGTACGTGGAAGATATGGTCAAAAAAAAAAAAAAAATATGCTCTAACTTCATCTGCATCCCCATTAACCCCCATATTTGAAAACCCAGAGTTTCCCCCTGGATGCTCCCAAAAATATTACATGAAATTCAGGGAAATAAATATCAAAATAGCAGCCAACCGGGTGGAAAAAGGGAAGATCATGATCTACCATTATCTACAAAAGAAACTCCAAACACAGGACCTGCAACCTTTTACTTTCATTCAGGTTAGACACTTTTTGCAGGCAGTCTCACAGAAAGCAAGTTTCCCTGCTTTAACAAAATTTGAAAAGTTGTGCAGAACAGGCACCTACTAGAGGGGTCTGATTTCGGGAATATATATGGGAATAGCATCATCAGCGGCTGCCCAAAATCTTGACTATATGTTGAAATGGGCGGAAGACCTTAATATAGAAATAGATAGAGAACACTGGGAGGATATTTGGGAATCGGCAGCTAAAACCTCAATACAGCTCAACCCCGTTATAGCGCGGTCCTCGGGGGCCACCCGATCCGACCGCGCTAGATCCGGGGTCGCGCTAGTTTTAAAAAAAATATGGCCGCTGCGCGCCCGATCGGGAGGAGGGAGCCGGAATCCCTACACGTCCCCCAGCAGCGCCAACAGCAGCCCTCCGAGTCCAGCCGCAGACTGCTCCTTACCTCCCTCCCCCCCACCACCGGCATCCATCCCCCTCCACCGGCATCCGCCTCCTTCCCCCCCGAGGTCCCCACACCTACCGGCCAGTCGCCCGGCATCCAGAGACCCTCCGCTCCAGAGTCCCAGCCTGCTCCTCACTCACCCCCTCTACCAGCATCTACACCACCCCCCCTTCCTACCGACACCTCCCCCTCCTCCTTCCGATGCCAGCTCCGCTCCGAGCTCAGCAGCCGACACCAAAGGTAGGGAGGGGGAGTGGGAGGGGGTGTGTGAGTGTGGTGTGAGTGTGGTTTGAGTGCGGTGTACTGTGAGTGCAGTGTGCTGTGAGTGCAGTGTGCTGTGAGTGCAGTGTGCTGTGAGTGCAGTATGCTGTGAGAGTGTGGAGTGTGCTGTGAGAGTGTGCTGTGTGCTGTTTAGTGTGTGCAGTGCGCTGGTAGTGTGTGTCGTGGGCTGTGCAGTGTGCAGTGAGTGCTGGTAGTGTGTGTAGTGGGCTGTGCAGTGTGCAGTGAGTGCTGGTAGTGTGTGCAGTGTGTGTAGTGGGCTGTGCAGTGTGCAGTATGCAGTGTGCAGTGACCAGTGTGCAGTGTAGTGGGGTGTGCAGTGTGCAGTGTGTGCTGGTAGTGTGTGTAGTGGGCTTTACAGTGTGCAGTGTAGTGGGGTGTGCAGTGTGCTGGTAGTGTGTGTAGTGGGCTGTGCAGTGTGCAGTGTAGTGGGCTATGCAGTGTGCAGTATAGTGGGGTGTGCAGTGTGCAGTGTGCAGTGTAGTGGGGTGTGCAGTGTAGTGGGGTGTGCAGTGTGCAAAAAACGTAATTTAAAAAAAAAAAAAACCATTTAAATTATTATTATTTTTTTTTTATTCGGGGTCCATGCTCAAACCGCGTTATATGCGGATCCGCGTTATAGCGGACCGCGCTATAACGGGGTTGAGCTGTATGTAACATTTTATTTCAGTGGTACAGTACTTAACTCCATGTAGGCTTAGACAGATCTTTCCAGGAACACCCGAACTATGCTAGAGAGGGTGTGACCTGAGAGGACATATTTCCCAAATTTGGTGGACTTGTCCACAGATTCAGAAATTCTGGACCATGGTCCAAAATATGATTCAAGAGATTACAGAACTGACAGTTCCATTAGATCCGCTTACCTTCTTGCTGGCTAAGCCCCTAAGAAATCTGCAGACCCCCATGAGAAAGCTGGTCTCCTTTGTCCTAACAGCGGCATGCTGCTCAATAACTGTGGCTTGGAAGAAAATAAATGCCCCATCCAGGAGCACTGTTATCAAAAGAGTAAAGAGTTCAGGCGCATGGAGAAACTATTGGCCCAGTTAAATAAAAATTTGGAACAATTCTATAAAATTTGTGAACCATGGCTTCAGAACTAGAAAGATCTCAAAATAAGAAAAAGATAAGAGAATTTGGACACAAGAACAAGAAAAGTTGAAGTTAGGAATCCGGGCGGTTATGTGTCTGGGCGGGGGCTCGTTGGAGGGGGGATGACAACTTGGTGTGTCCCACCTCTTACCCCCCTGCCCTCCTCTAAGCCCAGTTATCTCCCTCCCCTCACCCCCACAGCCCCCAACATCCCGCTACCCTCTCCCATTCCGATACCTCTTCCCCTCTCTCTCTCTCTGCTACTATCTCTTTTCTCTCTCTGTCCTTCTTAAACCTTTCGAAGGGTTTTGAGTTTCAGTTGTTTCTTATGTTCCCCAAATAGATGCGTAGGATATTAGAGGATAGAAACGTCATTTATAACACAAGGCTTGTTTAGTATAATCTATATGTATAAATGTACAAAATAACTTGCTGTTAATATCTGACAACCAATGTAACATGGAAAAGAAAAACTGTAAAACCCTGCAAAAAAACAATAAAAAAGATTGAAATAAAAATGTAAGTTGTGACGGTGCTCGTCTCAAATCAGGAAGCGGACTCGCAGGGCTGAGGAGGGAATGCAAATAAACTGACCACAGCCCAGGGACAGAGTCCTGTAAGAGTATCCGTAGTCAGTATGGAAGCACGGGTCAGGGCTGGTGGAAATGGTGCGGAGTCCAGGGTACAGGCAAAAGTACAGGCCAGGCAGCAGTGGTGCTAAGTCCATGCACCAGGCAAAAGGTCAGGGCAGGCAGATCTCAGAGACATTGGGGTCACGATTTGGGGTCAGAAACATGGAATCCAAACAGGTAACAGGAACAGACAACAGCATAGACTGACAGGAGCTGCAAAAACACAGAACTTTGCTCGGCGACTCCCACCAGGAAGTGCAGCTGCCAGTAACCAAAATGGCCAAATTGAACAGATAGGACAGGCAGCCTGGAAAACACAAACTGGCAGCAAAACCCGGCACAGATCGAGCAGAATCCTTACAGTACCCCCCCCCCCCCCTCTCTAGGAAAGACTCCGGGCGATCTAAGCCGGTTTGGCAGGAAATCTCAGATGAAACACCCGGACCAGTTTGGGGGCATGGACATCCATGGATTTTATCCATGAATTCTCTTTGGGTCCAAAACCCTTCCAATGGACCAATTATTGCAGCCTGCCACATGATCTTCGGGAATCCAGTATCTGGCATACTTCAAATTCAAATGCCATGCTAGTCTTCATCCTTTTTGCATGACACAGAAGGAGGGATTACCCCACGGACACAGTATCGTGTTGGAAACCACCATTGAAGGTTGCTCATTTCAGAGAGAGAAAGAGTCTCTGTACTGCTTGATTGCTGGGGGAAAAGTGTGAGTGCTACTATCTTACAGCCATATACACTTCTGATATACACACAGGTTGCACTATGTTTTGTTCTTTTATTCTTTCATGACCACGCTGTGAACATCCTGCGCTCCCTTTGCTGTGGAAGAATACTTCAAATTCCACCTGACCATCCATCAAAAATGGTCTAGGACAGGCCTGCACAACATACGGTCCGCGGGTTCTCTGTGCGGCCCGTGATGACTCCCTGACTCCCCCCCCACCCCCTCAGCCGGCTCTGCAGACACAGGAGAAAAGGAGCGCATTGTGACACGCTCCCCCCGCACCCGCTGTGCCGAAACAAATGGTAAGGAGTGCCAGAATTGTGAGTGGGGAAGGAGCGCTAGCATTGTGACGCGCCCCCCCATCCCATCCCCAACCCACTCTGCCGATACATAAGGAGTGCCAGCAGTTGGATGTGATCCCCCCCGCGCTTCTTACCTTCTTGCCGCTAACGCTAACACCTCATGGGGCCAGCTTGGGGAGGGGAGAGGTGATGTGAGTTGCATGGGGGGTGATTTGAGGTGCATGGGGGTGATTTGAGGTGCAAGGGGGGTGATTTGAGGTACAAGGGGGTGATTTGAGGTGCATGGGAGGTGATTTGAGGTGCATGGGGGGTGATTTGATGTGCATGGGGGGTAAATTAAGGTGCATGGGGGGTGATTTGAGGTGCATGAGGGGTGATTTGAGGTGCAAGGGGGGAGAGTGATGTGAGGTGCAGGGGGGGAGAGTGATGTGAGGTGCAGGGGGGGGAGAGTGATGTGAGGTGCAAGGGGGAGAGTGATGTGAGGTGCAGGGGGGAGAGTGATGTGAGGTGCAGGGGGGGAGAGTGATGTGAGGTGCAGGGGGGAGAGTGATGGGAGGTGCAGGGGTGAGAGTGATGTGAGGTGCAGGGGGAGAGGGATGTGAAGTGCAGGGGGGTGGGATGTGTGTGGTGTGCAGGGGGGTATTGTGTGTTTGATGTGGAGGGGGAGGGGTGAGGGGGAGAGATGGGGGTATGAGAGATAGATGGGGAGTATCACAAAGGTTGAAAGTGAGGGGTTCTGGGGGAGATATGAGGATGATGATGAGGGGTACTGGGGGAGATATATGAGGATGATGATGACGATAAGGTGCTGGAGGAGAGATGATGATGATGATGATGATGATGATGATGATGATGATGATGATGATGATGATGATGATGATGATGATGATGATGATTTTACCCGTGCGGCCCAATTTTTTTTTCCTTGGAGCAGTAAGGCTTTCTCACTTTACGAGTTGTACAGGCCTGGTCTAGGAGAAGGGGGAATAAAAGGGAAGGTGTTCTGGACTAAAGGATTTAGGAGGGAGACATGGAACACTGGAGGTATCCTTAAGCTAGCCAGAAGGTCCAATTTGAAGGCCACCGGGTTGACCTGTTTCAGGATTTTGTAAGGTCCAATGAATTTGGGCTCGAGTTTGGAGGAATGCAGTTTCAGACGGATATTTTTTGTAGCCTGTCATACCTTATCTCCCACTTGAAAGGGGAGATAAACAACATTTATTCACCTGAGTTTCTTGCTGGAAGGCAGCTTTGGCCGGATTGGCCTGGATATTCTTCCAGAGTAATTGGAGTTCTTGGATTTTATTATCCACTGCAGGAACTCCAGAGAGAAGACTGGAAGGAGGAAGGGCAGCAGGGTGGTACCCATAGTCACAGAAGAACGGAGATTCCAGAGTCCAAAAACCCTGAGTGAAGATGGAGGCTGGTCTCCAGTAGAGTGAAAATGGCAGGAAGAGCCATAGAGGTTGGGATGGAGAAGGAATGGAAGAAATGCCCAGAGAATATTCCGCTATCTTCATTGGGCACTGGGGTTTCCCTGATTTAGGACAATTTCGGGCATGATGACCTTTGAGCCCACAATACAGGCACAGCCCCCTGTAACGTCTCCTAGTTCTCTCAAGCTCAGGTAATTGGTATCACTTAATTGCATCGGTTCCTCAATTAAGAGAGGTGCAGGAAGAGGAATATTGAAATTGGGAATAAGCCGAATTATTGGAGTTTTTGAAGGACGTTCTCACTCGGTTTGCCGTTCTCGCATCCGGAGATCTATTCTGATACAGAGAGCAATCAATTCCTCCAGATCTTTAGGGGTGTCCCGGCAGGTCAGTTCATCCTTTAAATACTCAGAAAGCCTTTGTAAAAATGCTGCCAGCAGAGCTTCATTATTCCAGCCCGTCTCCGCCGCAAGGGTACGGAATACAATGGCATACTGGCTCACAGTACGGGTTCCTTGCCGGATTTGCAGGAGCAAAGCAGAAGCAGAAGAGAAGCGACCAGGGGCGTCAAAAACTTTTTGGAATGTTTGGGGAAAGGCAGCGCGATCATTAATCAGTGGGGATTCATTTTCCCAGAGAGGGGAGGCCCAGGCCAAAGCCTCATCTGTCAGTAGGAAAATGACGTATGCTACACTGTATCGATTGGTGCAGAACATGGAGTGCTGGAGCTCAAACTGGATCGAAACTGATTCAAAAATCCTCTACACATCATAGGGTCCCCTCCATAACGTAGAGGCGTCGGGATCCGTGGTTACCTGGACGTAGGGGATGACATAGCTGGTGCTGGAGATGCTGCCAGCAATGTCGATGCAGGGGTAGAACCCATCTGGAATGTATCCAGCTGGATGATAGTGCCCTGAACTCGGCTAGAAATGAGTGACAGCTGTTGGTTTTGCTGAGCGAGGCATGTCTCATGATCTCCAAGTTGTTCCCTTTGGAGAGATATGGCTCATGCTACCTCAGCGGGGCCCATGTTTGGCTGAGTAAAATGTGACGGTGCTCGCTCAAATAAGAAAGCGGACCCGCAGGGCTTAGGTAGGAATGCAACTAAACCGACCACAGCCCAGGGACAGAGAGCTTAATAAATATATATTTTTATGGGAATTACCCTTTGATTATCTTCTGTTTTTGTCCTGCTGTGGCTGTGCTCCATTTTACACATACATCACCTGTACCTGTTCAGCCTGTGTCAGGGGAACAGGTTGTTGTGTAAAGGAGCCCTGTTTTAGAGGAAGCGGTTTATTGCTTTGATTTGCTCTTTGACTCTGTCTGAAACTGCAATTTCAGTGTCAGTTTTTCCCAAGCAATTTCCTCATTGTCATCATTGACCTGATTCCTTCCAGACAGTAACAGAGACTGCTGAGGCTTCCAGCACACAGGACCACCTGTTGCTTGAACAGTTGCGCGATTAGTAGATGTATCTGGACGTGTTCTGTGTGCTTGATGGTGGTGCTGGTGTCAGGGGTGCCCAATCAGGTCCCATGTCTAATGTTTTGGTGACTACAATAACAGGTTTAGACACTTGGCCTTGGATCTGGTTTCAGCTGCACCATCTCAATCTGCTACGCCCAGCATATCTATGGCTCCACCCACTGCTCTAGCTTGTGTACTGGAAGCTTCAACAGTAGCTCAGGTTCAAAGGTGCAAACGCAAGCAGGAGAAGTGGGTTGGGTAGCAGAGAGCCCTTCTAGCAGTGAGAATGTTGTGACTGCTGTCCCACCTGGTTCAGGGTGTCCCCCAGTGACAATTGGGGAAGATGAGGGTGACATTGGTGATAATGGTGGCTCTGCCGATGAACTTAGCAGAGATTCGTGTCCTGCAGAACACGAGGCAGAGGAACGCTTACTATCGGAGTGGAGTTATCTTCTTAGGACAGTGTTTTTTCCAACCTTTTTATTTTTAGGAACCCTATCATTATATTGTCAAATTGTGAGGATCCCCAATCCTCTCCAATAGTGTGTCTGAGATCGAATGCATTGTAAATTCTTCTGTATTTTATATAATTAAAAAATGACTTGCACATTGCAGATAGTCCTTTCGGGATGTCTACTAGGACATGATACCCCTGTGGAAAAACATCAGCTTAGGATATCTCCTTTTTCAAACAACGAAATCCACATGCTGCTTTCTACATGGCCTTGTTCCTTTGACATATTTTGAACACTGCTGCCTTGGTTCTTCTGCAGTTACACTGTTACTGAGCCTCCTCCCTCAGTCATTTTTTGTTTTAGTTTCTTGTTTTTTTATTAAAAAAATATATAAAAAATATTGAAAGAAAATACCTTGAAAAAAATATGTAAAAAGTTTAAAAATAATTATAATTCTGATATGCTTCCCAAACTGTGGGCTGTTGCTGTTGCATTGGGGTTCTGAAAATCAGTCTGCTAGTACTAGTACTCGGTGCATTAGCACTCACATCATCATGTCTGCTTTGCAAACTGATGCGGTGCAGGAGCACGTCTTGCACCCAAACTGTCATAATCATCATCACTATTGATTATCATCAACCCTGTTACACTAAAATAACCTAAATCAACATGATCAAATGCATTGCCACCATAAGACGATTGTGTTGGGGTTGACACCAGTGACCCATATTGTCTCCATCTCCACCTGTGTCATTGTACTGTGTTGTCTGCTTGCTTCTGCCCCCTTTGTCTTATGTTGGCTATAAAAGGTTGCCTGCCACTTTGTGTGGTGCTGGCGGGTTATGTGAGCTCTTAAAGAAGAGATGCCAAGATGAGTACCTGGCCTACCCCTTTTGACAAATGTTCTACATAAGGCCTCGGCCATGTTTACTGCTTGCTGGCGGAAGCGTGCTGACGCGCGCTCCCGCTCAGCACTGAGCCCTACAGCCGCAATTAGAGCGGCTTTAGTAGGGGCTCACCTGCGCTTCCGCGTGCTTGCGCAGGTCTTAGGGGAATTTAAAATTCCCCCGCTTGCCGGCGCGACTGCCCCAGGCCAGTGACGCGCCCGCCCCCGGCCCGCCCCCTGACGGCCCGCTGACGGCGCGTGCGGTAAGCAACCACAAGGCCAGGGAAAGCTCCCGCTTTCCCTGAGCCTCAGCGCGCCTCAGCGCGCCTCAGCGAGCAAGCAGGGAGCATGGACTCAGCCTAAGCAACATGTAGCTTTAACACAATACTTGGGGAGTTTAAAATAACACCACATAATGGCTCTTGTTGTTGTATTTGCTTAAGTATGGACAATGGAAGACATAACTGCTGTTTGTGAATGAATTTGTGAATGTAATCTGGCCATCTATGTCGTGGTGCAGGAGGCGTTGTCCATGGGGGGGTCGACATCATCATGATCAGGATTTTGTTATTATTATTACCGCATGTATTGATCGCTTTCCTTGTCTGTATTTTCAAAATTGTGAAGAACGATCACAGTATCATTACTTTTATCTGAAACATTGTCATATTCTTCATTGCCCAAGGCACAACAACCACCACCCCCAATGTAACTTAAATCACAGTCTTTAGCAGCATCGGAAACAACCTCATTGTCATCAACAGAATCTTCATTCATTACAAGGGAATTATTTTACTTTATTTTTGTTATATATATATATTGAACTTTATTGTTATGCAATTGCATCCAGTGTGTGACTGCTGCTATTGTTGTGTGTTCTGCTGATGCTGGAGAACAGCAAAGAATATATTATCCCTAACTGTCCTTGCCAAAAATTGTCAGAGTTACAAATAAACTGTTCTGGAAGCTTAATCATTATTCATGGGGTTATTTTTCACAGACATATCAATACTAATAATAACTGCTATATATTCCAGTTAATATACTACAATCACAGTAATATGTCTACTGTAGCATGAGGGCCAGAAGCAGAGCACCTTTTATTGAAAGTCCAGAAATTTGCAGCTGGCTATTTATTAATGCCTGTCTAGTTTTTTAATGGATCAGCTGGGTCCCACTTTTCTTACGTAAATAACAAGGTATACTTTTTTACACTGGAGTGATTTTTTATTAGTGTAACTAAGCGTTAAAGCAGCACCCTTAATCGCTTGCCAATAGTGTACAAGTAGAGAATTATGATAGAAAATAAAGCTGCAACACAATACTTGTATATGATCCCTGACTGTCCTTACCAAAAATTGTCGGAGTTACAAATAAACTGTTCTTTAAACTTAATTATTCTTGGGATTATTTTTACAGTAATATCAATACTAACAATAAATGCTGCTATATATTACAGTTAATATACTATAATCACAGTAACATGTACAGCATGAGGGCTAGAGCCCAAAGTCCGCTTCATTGAAAGTCTGTTCAATCAAAGCAGGTTAATACTAATGCAAAAATCTATTATTAAATAAATTGTTTTTTTTTGTTTTTAAAGATATAATATAATTGTACAGCAGCAACACACCAACCCACAGCTAAACCCTGCAACAAATGGCTTCATTTTAAGGTTGCACCTCTATTTATACTCCTCCTGAGCTCCTCCTCCTCATTCGTAGTCATTACGGGTTTTGGATCGAATTATTCATCTGTAGCATGGATTGTAAATCATAGACATTTTCGGGGGCGGAGGGGGAAATGCGAATGGCCCTTTAGGAGACAGATCCACAGATATTCGCGGACCAAAGGAACCAGTCGAACTTAGGCAGATCCAATCTGCCAAAAAACTGCGGCCATCTCTACTCTTAAAACTGGGAGTAATACAGCGGTGGATCTGGCAGCCTGGATGTCCATTTCAATTTTGCTTCTATTCTTAGCAAACATCTGTTGTTTGTTGACTAACAAGATGGAGTTGTTATGGAAAGTATGATAACACACTCACCTGTAAACAAGACCAGTAAGTTTATTAAACAGGTGTTTAAATAGACAAGAAGCTATTACAGGATTGATTGTTCAAGTAGGGCGTGTGGTATTGCAGGTTAAATGGTGCCCACCAAACACAGTATCACACTCATTGATTAATCTATTTTTTTATTTGCCACTGTTGTATATTTATTTGGAAATCTATGCAGAAATCAACCGTTCATTTAGACAACTGCTAATTGAGGCAATATGTTTATGTGCTACAACTACAATTTACTCACAATGGTAGCTGTGTTGCTAGTTACGCTGTTTTTATTACAGTACAGAAGTAGCATGCATTTGTAACAAGATTTTTCTTAGCATGAGATGGAGTGGCCATGCTTGTAATTGTATCAGCAATGTTATAATGTTTATATTGGTATTGGTGATATTTCACAAAACACATGGCAGGCATGTTTATAATAACAGCAATGATGTTTATGTTACTAGGATTAGTTTGAAGCAGCTTTAATGGCACTGGTATAAAACATATAAATGTTAAGCTGATGTAATATGTTTGACATAAATATGAAGGTTGCTAAGTATTGTTATTTTAGATGGAGTTAAAAAACGTGAGGAAAGAAGAGGAAAATTAAACATATGGAACCCATTTTAGCTTTGTGTTTGTGATTAGTGAGAAGGAATAGTAGGTTTTGTACGATTCTCTGGGATGCATTGTAATGAATCCTGGCATGCTTTTCCTTTTATAAAGAAACATATATAGTTGAATTACCTTACAGATGGTCAATTCATGCTAGCACTGTGATATTTGTGATATGATATTCTTAACAGAATTTAACATTGACTCCTACTGAACATCATGTTGTGATTTATTTGTGACACAATTTAATTAATTGGCGCAATTCATTTCAATTCTTACATAGAAGAAATGGGAAAGGAACTTTACAAATAATGATAGGCTAATTTAATAGACAAACACCACAAATCTCCTGGGCAGGCAAAATATTTAAATGACCCACTTGGGTCACTGTTCAAGAGTTCAGCAGTTTTTGCCTAATTTACATTAAACAAAGGACTGTATATTATTTAATATTTGTTACATAAAGAAGCAATTTGTAGACCCGCTGCCGGTATATGCATTGCATTTACATATTACACACAGGAACAATGTGCAGACGTTTGTTCATCCTTGTTAATATGAGTACTGACCTAAAGTCAGTATTTGTATTGATGTGCTGATCATTGCTTTGTTGTTCCTTTTAGCCTTTGAGATCTAAATTATGCTCCCAAACTGGCAGTCTTTTTCTCTTTAAATTTATGCTTGTGACACCAAAGGAAGGGATTCTTTACAGTAAGGGCAGTTTAAATGTGGAATTCTTTACCCATGGAGACTGTGATGCCAGATACAATAGATTTGTTCAAAAAAAGGTTGGACATCTTTATAGAAAGGAAAGGTATACAGGGATATACCAAATAAGTAGACATGAGAAGGATGTTGATCCAGGGAGAAATCTGATCGTCAATATTTGGAAGGAATTTAATTTCCCCCTATGAGACATAATTTGATGATGTTTTTTTGTTTGCCTATCTCTGAATAAATACACTGTAAATACAAACATAGGATAAAGTATCTGTCGTCTAAATTTAACATGGGTTGAACTTGATGGACATATGTCTTTTTTCAACCTCATCTACTATGTAACTATGTAATACATCAAGATCTACAAGGACAATCATATGAATTGTGCATTATAACTATTGAATAGCTGACAGGCCATTTGATATATGCATGAACTGAATTTTGCACAGATTAAGGGGGCTATGTACTAAGCATTGCTATCTCAAAAAATATATATATTTGTCTCAGCAGGGATGTTTAATTATATAAGTTAACAAAATTATAATTTTTTCACTAAATGGCTCTTATAGTATGACACTAATAATTGATAATTACTAACATTGGTTATACATTTTTAAAAACTACACGTACTGTACTTCTGTTTTAATTTATTCAACAATTGGGATATGTCAACAATAATTTCAAATGATGTGTCATATGAATGAGGCCTTCATATACAGTTAGGTCTGGAAATAATTGGACACTGATACAAGTTTTGTTATTTCATCTGTGTACCAAAATAAATTCAAGTTACAGTTAAATAATGAATATGGGCTTAAAGTGCAGTCTATCAGCTTTAATTTGAGGGTATTCACATCCAAATTGGAGGAAGGGTTTAGGAATTACATCTCTTTAATATGTAGCCCCCTCTTTTTCAAGGGACCAAAAGTAATTGGACAATTGACTCAAAAGCTGTTTCATGGACAGGTGTGGGCTATTCCTTTGTTATTTCATCATCAATTAAGCAGGTAAAAGGTCTGGAGTTGATTCCAGATGTGGCATTCGCATTTGGAAGCTGTTGCTGTGAACCCACAACATGCGGTCAAAGGAGCTCTCAATGCAAGTGAAACAGGGCATTCTTAGGCTGCAAAAAAAAAAAGAAAATCCATCAGAGAGATAGCAGGAACATTAGGAGTGGCCAAATCAACAGTTTGGTACATTCTGAGAAAAAAAGAACGCACTGGTGAGCTCTGCAACACAAAAAGGCCTGGACGTCCACGGAAGACAACAGTGGTGGATGATCGTAGGATCCTTTCCATGGTAAAGAAAAACCCCATCACAACATCCAGCCACGTGAAGAACACTCTCTAGGAGGTAGGCATATTATTATCCAAGTCTACCATAAAGAGAAGACTTCACAAGAGCAAATACAGAGGGTTCACCACAAGATGCAAACCATTCATAAGCCTCAAGAATAGAAAGGCCAGATTAGACTTTGCCAAACAATATTAAAAAAAGCCAGCCCAGTTCTGGAACAGCATTCTTTGGACAGATGAAACTAAGATCAACCTGTACCAGAATAGTGGGAACAAAAAAGTCTGGAGAAGGCTTGGAACGGCTCATGATCCGAAGCATACCACATCATCTGTAAAACACGGTGGAGGCAGTGTGATGGCATGGGCATGCATGGCTTACAATGGCCTTGGGTCACTAGTGTTTATTGATGATGTGACAGAAGACAGAAGCAGCCGGATGAATTCTGAAGTGTATAGGGATATATTGTCTGCTCAGATTCAGCCAAATTCAGCGAAGTTGATTGGACGGAGCTTCACTTTACAGATGGACAATGACCCAAAACATACTGCAAAAGCAACCCAGGAGTTTTTTAAGGCAAAGAAGTGGAATATTCTGCAATGGCCGAGTCAATCACCGGATCTCAACCCAATTGAGCATGCATTTCACTTGCTGAAGACAAAACCTAAGGCAGAAAGACCCACGAACAAACAACAACTGAAGACAGCTGCAGTAAAGGCCTGGCAAAGCATCACAAAGGAGGAAACCCAGCGTTTGGTGATGTCCATGCATTGCAGACTTCAAGCAGTCATTGCCTGCAAAGGATTCTCGACGAAGTATTACAAATTAACATTTTATTTATGACTGTGTTAATTTGTCCAATTACATTTGAGCCCCTGAAATAAGGGGACTGTGTATGAAAATGGTTGCAATTCCTAAATGTTTCATACGATATTTTTGTTCAACCCCTTGAATTAAATCTGAAAGTCTGCACTTATATTGCATCTCGGTTGTTTCATTTCAAATCCATTGTGGTATGTGTACAGAGCCAAAATTATGAAAATTGTGTCAGTGTCCAATTATTTCCGGACCTAACTGTATATGATGCACATTTATGAATGTTTGTATTACTTTTTAGCAGTGACATTTTTTACCCAACTCAAATTTATAAAAATATGTTTGTACTGAGGACTTAAGTGTCACTTCTTGGAGGTGTGTGTCCTGTTGTTCTTTCAGTCAGTGCTCTACTTTTGCTTTGTCGTAGAACTACAGTAAAAAGGAATCCCCCCTGGCGAGGATGAAAATCAGCCAGAAAAATAATGGCTAAGAATATTAATTGGCATATTTAGATATGCTTGATATACAAACCCACAGGGGTCTATCAGGTTTATGTAACAAGGCAAAAGTGGTGTAATACTGGGGTATAATAGCTGCCCCATACATAGAGCATAGATAACCATTCTGTTGAAAGCAGTATAGGGGGCTATGTGTCTATACACAGCTGCAAAATCGGGAAAAGTGGAGTAAAAAAACTGCACCAGATTTATTAAAGAAAAAGTTTCCTTATACTGTAATAGTATTCAATTTTTTGTTTCGTAAATAAGTTTCCATTTTTTTAGCTAATTCTGTCTCCGTTTTGCAGCTAGGAGACTTAGACCTTTAAATATTTTGGCAGTTAGCCATTTTTATAAATCAGGAATATACTGTACTCACCTATTTATTTTCCCTTGTTCCCACTGAGCTCAAATCTCACTCTTCCAGATTTATTTTTAAGCAGAGACCTCTGTATTGTGTATGTACTAGAGCACGTCTTAGTTTTTTGTCTGTGTTCAAAACCATTGTTTATTGTAACATGTTCCTGTCACACACTTTTCACTCCGTATTGCAAATGAGAACTGCATACAGCTGTAACTTCAAAATTAATATAACCCACAATGTAAGGCCTGCATTGTCCAAAAAAAGTGGCGCTACCATTAATTTGTACATACTTTGCAAAACATTAAAAATAAATTCAAAGCCATCATCACTATAAAAAGACAAAAAAAATGTAAGTCTAAATACAGAAATACAGGTTTTGTACTTCAAACAAGTACAGGGGCTTTCTCTTTTTCCGCTCATGTTTCATACAGTACCATCATGTCCAGAATGCTTAAAAGCCACAAATTCCAAGCTGCATGCAGCCTGTTTGTCCCAAAATACCACTGAGCTGACTACAGCAAACACAAATTACAAGCTGACTTAATCACAGCTAGGCTACTGGTTATTTCTGGATTCTAAAAATGACAATGAACATTCTCAGTCAGTGAGCTTCTGGAGAATTATATATTGCACCTCATCATCAGCATGGATTCCTCTTAGTTCTAGGGTAAGTGAAGACCATAAAACAGAGGAATGAGAGTAGCTCACTGAGGTCCAAATCTTCCAGGCATGTTATATTGAAACAAAAAGTGAATCCCTGCTCTTCTCCCTTTGGGATAGCAATCAATGGGGAATATATATATATGTATGGTGTAAATACCTATTAGAAAAAAGGAGACTTTTGGTATACATCCTTTGATCAAATAATGCCAAGCCTGCTAACCACGTCAAGGTAAGTCTCTATAGAAGGTCCCTACGCTAAATGCATACTAGTGTTATGTGAAATAAGCCCAGAAGGGGTTAAAATATCAAAGCATATGCTTATATAACCTAGTGCCGTTAAAAACTGGTATGTACCAGTACAGATACTCACATGTCTGCAAGTGAAGTGAAATAATGGGACCTTGCTGGGAGATTATATACCTGAAGAGGAGGGGCTGGCCTGCCATAAACTGCTCAATAAGCAGTTGCAGGTGATTGGCTAAATATATTAAATTACACCATAGTAGTGTTGCCCTCTAGGAGTGTGCTGCTAAGGATTAAAATCGGCCCAACAAATAATGTAAAACAAATATAATCACTGCGCTTCTCCACGTGAGGAGCATGCAGCTAGTGAAGGATTTGGCCATACAAATGTGCGAAACAAAAAGTGAATCCCTACGCTTCTTGTATACCAAAAGTCTCCTTTTTTCTTATAGGTATTTACACCATACATATATATATATTCCCCATTGATTGCTTTCCCAAAGGGGGAAGCGCAGGGATTCACTTTTTGTTTCGCACATTTGTATGGACAAATCCTTTACTAGCTGCATGTTCCTCACGTGGAGAAGCGCAGTGATTATATTTGTTTTACATGTTATACTGAAAAGCAGAAAAGAAGCAAAACAATTGTGCTACAAGTTCCCAGAATATATGAAGTAGTTAACTAGGGTGCTGATCTCCTGCGTACAGTATATAAAAAAAAAGGAAAAGAAATGAGGGAAAAAAATATTTGATGTGTCCCCTGGGCGGTGAAGAAGAGACCCGAAATAGAAATCTGCATATAAAGGGGGAAACAAACATATACAATATATTTAAAAAATCATGATATGAATTTAAAAAAATTGTTTAGATAATAATCATGCAACAGCTATACAAATGCTTTACAAAAGTAATTTATTAACAAAACAACATGCTTTTCAAAATAAATAAAACAAACAAAAAAAAGGCTCTCACACACAATCCGTCCGCAAAAAAGATGGCTATCTATTCATTCATATATCTCATAGGATTCTAAGAAACACACATACTACCTCATAATGTGCAAATGCAAACAATCAATACTAAGTGAAGTAACAGTCTTATATATAACTAGGGCTGCCAGATGTCCCATATATATGGGATTGTTCCTTATTTTATTGACTTGTCCTGTTGTCATGGAAATGTCTGGCAGGATATATAATTGTCCCGTTTTAGTGCCTTGACATGAAATGCCTGAACTGAACTTAAAATGACTCTAATGTAATCAGTCATAAAAATATAATAGATTGCTAATTGAGTGTATTAGTTACCTTTTCCGATAGATGTTGCCTTACTAAATTATTAAAATAATAAAGTTATGACACTACGTAGTCCTCTCATAATACCATGACACCCACCCCCTATAGGCATTACTTTTTTCCCTGCCTCTACTTCTTAGTTCAGTGTATGTCTTTCCCCGCCCTGCAAAGAGCAGAGATGATAAAAAACAAAGAATTTAGAATATTCTGGGGAAACAAAATGACCTCCGACCCTGGTTATGGTGTCCTCTGTAGTTCACAAATCCATTAGGATTTTGACTTCCCGGAACAGCTGGACTAGGAGGGGAAGAGAACCTGCAGTGTGCACGTGGATCACCGTACTTCCATCCTGCTGCACGGATGACAAGGTGGCTGGTGTGTGCTATATACAAACTACCCAACAGGTTTATTTTCATAAGACCTCTCGTGAGTGCAATACACCACCTGTGTATTTCTAGTTAACATAGATTTACACTACTGTGCTGGTCTTCGCCATCTTTCTGAAGCTATTTGGAACAATATTCCAGTGTTTTCATTAGAAACACCGATTGTTACTTCTATTGTGCACTATATACAGTACTTCCCTAGTGTAATTGTATTAGTCACATTCTCTCTGCACTACTCTGTATCACAGAGCTGTACTACAGTATGCTGTTGTCTATTCCCTCTATTTTATGAACGTGTGAGTCCCTATGCACTCAACATCCACTCAAAGAATTGATGTAGTATTTTGCACATGATTTGCATTTAACCTATGATGTTTTATTTTTTTATTTATAAAAATATTTTACCAGGAAGTAATACATTGAGAGTTACCTTTTGTTTTCAAGTATGTCCTGGGAACAGAGTTACAGTATAACAATATATGGTTACATTAAATGAATAGAGGTTTTACAGTCAATTCACAGACATTTTATGGACAGATAGAGTTGGAAAATTGGGTACAGGGGATTAAAGGGCTGGTGAGTTTCAGATTGAAATAAAGAAGCTTTAACATCACCAAACATCAGCGAACTGCAGCAAATGGCTCACACCCTTTAGCTGCCCTTCGGCTCTGCCAAAGGCTATCCACCTTTGCGGCGACGCAGATGTACACTGAAGGGGTTCAGATTGAATGCAGCTGTGGATTCAAAGTCCTTTGTCTTCAGTGGCTCATTAACATTCCAATGGGTGGAGTTGATGTTCCACATAGTACAAGCAAATGCTAACACTTATCATGCTGGTTCTGTGCAGAGGGGAGCAGCTCTTGGGTAACTCCATCAGGCTTCTGCCTTTGGGGCGATGCAGATGTACACTGAGGTGTTCATATTGAATGTAGACTGTAAATTAATAAATTGTTAAATAGGGATTAGGGAATGATGGGAAACAGTATTCCAAGTTCTTACTCATTCCAAAGAAAGGGTTCATCTTATCAAATCCTTGCAAAACAAGAATAAAATGTCTCCCCTTCCCCTTCTATTATCATGTAGAGATATTGAAAATACAAGTTACGTTAATTAGCATTAAAATTATGAATAGCATATTTTAGCATGAAAAAAACCCATTTCTAATAAGTATAAAATCATAAAAACAGGACATTAGGACATTAAAATAATAAACTGAAAAAAATAAAATAAAATCATTTAAAACAGTAAGAAATATTTAGTTAGTAGCATGGCCTTATGTTCTGATTTTGGTTCTACGTTTAATTTTTTCTTTCTTTCTGTTTTGGTTCTAAAAATCCTGAATGGACTCTGTTTTGTTAATCTCTAATATGTAATTGTTAGTCACTGCAAAGCTATCATGAGGCAGGTCTATTTCTATATACAGTATATATATATATATATATATATATATATATATATATATATATATATATATATATATACACACTGTGGAGGGTTTTTGTCACTTTTTTTACTCACCATAACTTAACTCAGTATTATGGTTGGCCCATCCTTTAGCTTCTTTGCATACCCAGTTAATCAACCCCACACTGATGAGACCCATTAAGGTCGAAACAGCTGTCTGTGGGTTGTTTTCTGGGTATGCACCTTAACCCTGGCTGTGCTCAAAGCTGTGACCATGCAGCAAGCTTAAGCCTATAGGGAACCATGTTAAAAATGGTTTTTGAAGCAAAAAGTGGCACTGTGTGCTCATTTGCATGTAATTTCCCAGAATCCCTTGCTGCAGTGGAAGTGCTGTGTGCTGGGTGATAATGGGGAAAGGCGGGGTTGCAGACCTGCCTAAGACATGCAGATGAGCATACAGTTGTATTTACATACATATATATATATACATATATATATATACCATACGATACCGTTTTAAGCACGAGATCATGAGACAGCACTCTGGTAAGTTTGATCACAAGTTTTTGTATTGAAAAAGACACAAAAACCGACGTTTCAGTCCCCCAGTGGGACCTTTCTCAAGGTGGTCCCACTGGGGGACCGATACGTCGGTTTATGTGACTTTTTCAATACAAAAACTTGTGATCAAACTTACCAGAGTGCTGTCTCCTGATCTCGTGCTTCAAACGGTATCATATGGTTTATTATTTCTTTATGGGACAAGCACCCAATTTTTTCTACTTGCAAGTGGAGTGCCGGCTGCTTCTGTGGATTCTATATATATATAGATATATATATCTATATATATATATATCTATATATATATATATAGATATATATATATATATAAATGTAAATACAACTGGATGCTCATCTGCATGTCTTTGGCAGGTCTGCAACCCCGCCTTTCCCCATTATCACCCAGCACACAGCACTTCCACTGCAGCAAGGGATTCTGGGAAATGACATGGAAATGAGCACACTTTTTGCTTCAAAAACCATTTTTAACATGGTTCCCTATAGGCTTAAGCTTGTTGCATGGTCACAGCTTTGAGCTCAACCCCACACTGATGAGACCCATTAAGGTCGAAACAGCTGTCTGTGGGTGGTTTTCTGGGTATGCACCTTTACCCTGGCTGTGCTCAAAGCTGTGACCATGCAGCAAGCTTAAGCCTATAGGGAACCAATATGGAGTACAATTTTGGGCACCAATCCTAAGAAAAGACATTATGGAACTAGAGAGTGCAGAGAAGAGCCACCAAATTAATAAGGGGATGGACATTCTAACTTATGAGGAGAGACTAGCTAAATTAGATTTATTTACATTAGAAAAGAGGCGTCTAAGAGGGGATATGATAACTATATACAAATATATTCAGGGACAATACAAGGAGCTTTCAAAAGAACTATTCATCCCACGGGCAGTACAAAGGACTCGGGCCATCCCTTAAGGTTGGAGGAAAGGACATTTCACCAGCAACAAAGGAAAGGGTTCTTTACAGTAAGGGCAGTTAAAATGTGGAATTCATTACCCATGTAGACTGTGATGGCAGATACAATAGATTTGTTCAAAAAAAGGTTGGACATTTTTTAGATGGGAAAGGTATACAGGGATATACAAATAAGTATACATGGGAAGGATGTTGATCCAGGGATTAATCCGATTGCCAATTCTTGGAGTCAGGAAGGAATTAATTTTTCCCCTTAATGGGGTTTTTTGTTTGCCTTCCTCTGGATCAATAAGTAAGTATAGATATAGAATAAAGTATCTGTTGTCTAAATTAAGCATAGGTTGAACTTGATGGACGTACTTCTTTTTTCAACCTCATCTACTATGTAACTATGTAACTATGTAACCAATGGTGGTGTGAGTTGCTCGATTCTGCACCTATCATCCTCCAGAGGGGCGGGACTAATATCCGTTGGCAACACAAACAATACACTCATTTTAATGGGAGAATAGACGAATATGTGTTCCCTTAAACCCTGGGAAATGGACAACAATAAATAGCATTAAAAGACATTAGAGAACTAGCAGCATTAAAAAACATGGTGGGTTAAGACCCACAGCAATGGCTTGAGTGCCAACTTGAAGGGGAAGTTCCAAACCTATCGTGCTCCAAAGGTCAGAGCTTGCATACGTCATAATTATACAAATATGATAATGATTTTAATAAAACACACAATATATGATCACTATAAATAGAATAATAAAAAACGGACTACATAAAAATGGTCATTAAAACACTAGAGGAGTTAGAGCCAGCAACAATCAAATGTCAAACTTGGGGAAAAGGGGGGTGGCAGTATAAACAAAGGACATGGTAACAAAATATCATATGCAACTATATACAATAGACATATTTCAACAGATTTAAATAGCAAAGAAAACCTTTTATACAAATTTGTGTTCTTATAAAAAAGCAGCAATGTCAATATCGATATTGAGACCATCAGGTTCCAAAGTTTTTAACTTGAAGATCCAATAGCTCTCACGCTGAATTAATCTCTTGTCTCTATCCCCTCCTCTCCAATGGGGGTCCACACATTCGATAGCTCTATATGTGAGACCTGCAGGATTACCATTGTGTACTTGCAAAAAATATTTGCGCACGCTGTGCGTTAATAACTTCCTTTTAATATTTCCTACATGTTCTAGGATGCGTGTCCTGAGTGGTCTTATTGTTTTGCCTACATATTGGAGGCCACAGGGCACTCCAATAAGTAGACAACGAAATTAGTCCTACAATTGGCGAATTGTTTCATTCTGAAGACCTCACCAGTTATATTTGATTTAAAATCTAATTTGCTCCTTGAAGCGAACGAGCAAGCCTTACAATGTCATAATCAGGTGTCAAAAGCTTAATGAAATGATCCAACAAACTTGTATGAAGCCACCTCTGTCACTTAATCAATAACTGCAGTGCAATAATTGCCGTATAGGAACAGGTAGAAAAATACCAAATACTAAAGCTTACACCCCATTGCTCAACAAACGCCAGTACGAGCTAATTAATATGGAATAATATCCACCTGAGTATCTTACCCCTATGCATATCTAATCAAAGCGTTCCAAATATAGAGTACTACTCTCGTCCAATGAAGCAATACTAAGGGGAAAATAACAAATCAGTAAAAATAGGAATTACTGATTTGTTATTTTCCCCTTCTGACCCTCCCTTAGTTTTTCATTCCATTTTCTTTTACATATACTGTGTTTTTTGTCTATTTTTTCTTTTTTTTTCATGTTTTAGGTGGAGTTTATCATATTTTGTTAGTTTTGCTTCATTGGACGAGAGTAGTACTCTATATTTGGAACGCTTTGATTAGATATGCATAGGGGTAAGATACTCAGGTGGATATTATTCCATATTAGCTTGTAATAGACTGAATGAGACTGCCAGGGACCCCAGCTGTGTTAAACCGATGGGCCATTAGTCTGTTTACAGAAATGTCACAGAAATGTTGCAGCATTACTGGGGTATTGACCAGATTTTCAAAGGCAAGTGTGTTACGCCGGTGCTGCCCGCAGACCAGACCCGTCCCCTGAGCTGAAGGGGGAAGTGGTAATACACGCACCCGCAGCAAAGGGAGCGTGTCCGGAGTGTGGTATGAAGCGTTGCCAGGCCAGGTGAAGTAAGGTAGACAATACTTGCCGGTACCGGTTGTAGAGATAGAGTGATGAATGCCTTGCCGAGGTCAGGGAGTGGAGAGTGGAGATAGATCGTAGTCCAAACCGTGTTCAAGGGGTTACCAGAGTGAGCGTTGTCCAAGGAGTGCCGAGATCGAGAGCCAGAGGGGGTAGTCGTACGAGCTGCGTCAGAACCTGTGAAAACACTGAGAGAATCCAGTAGTACTTCCTTACAGAGACTATGTCGAGCAAAGACTGAGAGCAGAGAGGAGCTAGATAAAGCAGGAAGGTCCAATTAGGAACGGAGGCGGGACAGGAAGAGCTACGGGGAGACACTGCAGATTGGTGCAGGCATAACAGGCCAGGTGAGTCTTGTTGGTAACCTGAGTATGCTCGTGCAGTGTGCGGGGGCGGAGCCTGAGGTCCGGGGGACGGGAAGAAGAGTGTGCAGACTGAGCGTGCTCCGTAACTCGTGTACGAGCGTGAACCGAGCCAGTGGATGGTGCAGGTGTGCATGCAGGAGGGCGTGGACGCGCACGGCGCTGTACAGAGGAATCGCAGAGGGGAGTGATCCCGCGAGGGGTGGGAGAGGGGTGGGTTGTATGTATTTGTGTATTTGGGGGGTGGGGTTTGTATGTATTTTGTGGGGGAGCGATTGTGTGTGGGGGGAAATGAGTGTGAGGAGGGGAGATTGAGTGAGAGTTGGGTAATTGATGGAGAGAGGGTATAAGAGAGAGGGTAAGAGTGGTAGAGGGGGAAATAGAGGGGGATCGCAAGATTTGAAATGGGGTTTGGGCAAAACTGCCAACATGGGTGATGCAAGGCCTTTTTGTATTGAAAATGAATCAATATGAGAATTTATATACATAAACAGATACAGCATGAATAGACATATCTAGGAAAAATATTATACCAATAAATGTAAGCCTAACTGGCTTACATTTATTGGTATAATATTTTTCCTAGATATGTGTATTCATGCTGTTTTTGTCTATGTATAAAAATTCTCATATTGATTCATTTTCAATACAAAAAGGCCTTGCATCACCCATGTTGGCAGTTTTGCCCAAACCCCATTTCAAATCTTGCGATCCCCCTCTATTTCCCCCTCTACCACTCTTACCCTCTCTCTTATACCCTCTCTTCATCAATTACCCAACTCTCACTCAATCTCCCCTCCTCACACTCATTTCCCCCCACACACAATCGCTCCCCCACAAAATACATACAAACCCCACCCCCCAAATACACAAATACATACAACCCACCCCTCTCCCACCCCTCAAATACACAAATCACAGGCTGTGGGCCTCCTTCACTAACCAACACTGCCCCACGCCAAACTTCTGAAGCTGGAGCGCTCCGGGCCTCTCTCGCATGCTGGTGTGCGCTGGAAGATGAGCCCAGCTTTCTACCGGCGCACGCCAATGTCAGATAGGCCTGGTGCGTGCTAGAATCAGAAGCTCAGCGTGGAACAGTGTTGGTTAGTGAAGAAGGCCCGCTGCTGGGGGAGAGCCAGTCCGGTGACAATGAGAGGACCAGCAGCTGGGCCTGACAAGAGGTTGAGCCTAACTTGCATCGCTGACCAGCCGGGCTCCTGCAGCCACCAGTCATGATACACTTGTCCAGGCTCTCTCCCCCTGTCAGTGGCCCTGCACAGAGTTAATGACCCCGTATCTTACTACAGTAAGGAAGGGAATCTCCAACTATGACCCTGGAAAACCAGGAATTGAAATTCTCATAAGAAGTATGTGTAGCTATGACCTCGATTAAAGAAACTAATCTCATGTTAAAGTAATGTGCCTCCTCAGGAATGCAAGCATGCAGTTATTCATCTGATGAAGAGTTGTATCTATCTAGTCTATGAATAAAGACTGTTTTGTTTAATAACTACAAAGGTCCTGGTATACATCATTACCATCAAAATATATACCCAGTCTGCACCGATCAGCAGCCCTGACAAAGGTATTGCACCCGAGTAGTCAACAATACAGAAATCCATGAACAGTAGAATAAGCCACAGAGTCTTCATAATTCAGTTGAAAAGTTTCATACAGTATGTTATTTGTAGTTTCCAAAATGTCTGTAGCTTATTGTTTCAAATGTTGAATACAGTGTATGCTTGCAAGTTATTGTCAACCACTACAGTAACTTTAATTATCTTTTACAGTACATTAGAAAGTGCATTAGAAAGACAACTATTTTAAAACTGGTATGGTGAATGAGTTACACAATATAAACCACAAATATTATTATTGTATTTTACTACAGGTCAACTATAGAGTAACCATACCTCTCAGCCTTAATATCGATCTTATTATATTTAATAATATTTTTACTACAGTACATGGCTCGCCATAATTTTTAAATATTGGGACCCACAAGAATAAAATTACACTTACAATATGTCTTTGGCATGTTGAGTTTTTGCGGTTAGTAATGAATATAAAAACAAGTATTTGTGTTGTTATAACTGTATGTACATATTACATGCATTGATCAGACAACTGGAACAGGTCTCTTCTCTCCATACTCGTAATACTTCTACTCTTTGTATAAAATTGTATATAATTGTAAACCCTCCTTGTTCCTCTTGGAGCCCTCCTGGTGCCTCTTGGGGTCCTCCTGTGGTCTAGGGACCAGAATCCTCTATTCCCATATTTATACTCCATAATGACATCATAGATCAACATGGCTACAGAGGGGCATGGTTGGGTTCCTTAGTAAACTCCCACCTCAGATGACAGAGTAGACACCTTCTAGAAGGTGGGTGGGGCTAACATATGTTATATTATTTAGCAAAAAATATGGAAAGGTCACTACTTTGCAACAATTCACAATAGTAAACCCTTTACACACAAAATAGTAATCCCAATTAGGGGGGGGGGGGGGTTTACATAATATTTCAAACCCTTTACTGCTGGAGGGTCTTATATGCCTTATAATTACATTCTAATGTAGAAATAGGGAAAAAATTAAAACCCAATCACTGCAACCTAGGTACTGTATGAGACTATGTTCAGTAGATGCAACTGATTATGACCCAGATTGTGAAGAATATTGTGGATACAAATCTAAAGGAATCAGCTTTCTTATCACAAGGACTAATAAGTAAAAAGTGAATATGTCTTAAGCTTCCACCATTACATGGAATCATTGACATTAGTGAAAACATGCATCGGGAAGGCAAAAAGAGCAGTGCCAAGAGATGAAAGTCTTTGAGTAGCCTGTACTACCACATATCCACACAGTGTAATCATGTAGGTTTTGTCAGGAGAATTGCATTTTCTACAAGCAATAGGAATCATCATCAGATATCACTGGTGTATGAAAGCAAATTACATTGTATTGCAGAAAATATTAGAACATGTCTTTATATTAGTCTACAAAAATATATATTTGACTACAGATGCAGCGGCCTTTTTTCGAACACTTCCCGCGTTGTATACCTCGGAATACCCATGTCATGGCGCGGGATTTCTTCCAACCGTACCGCCTTTAGACGCGAGTGCAGAAAATGGCACTTAACTGTTCTGGTTATAAAACACCTGAAATTGACACAGTAGCACAGTAATGTACACATTACAATTCATTCATTTCATTGCATATAATTGCACACAATCCATAATATTCAAACAAAGCAACCGCAATAAACACGTGTGCCTGGGGCGACTGGCGCGTTAATGCCGCGTGGAGTACAGCAGCGCACACGAAAATGGCTAAGTGATTTGTTCGAATAATGGCCGCTGCATTTGTATGTGTAACCTATTTTTCTATTTTTGTATATGTTATTTTATATCTAAGAAGCACAAAACTATTTCTATATTTTCTATAGTCAGACAGATTAAAAACAAAGATTATAATCAAACATGACACATTACGGGCTGCAAGCCAATATACCACGAAGGTGGCCTGGAGAAAGAGAGTCCTTAAATGATCTTAACTTTAACATTTTCCCAGGAGCAGCCAACATTCTGTACATTCTGCATCTTTGGCAGCAGATGTAGATGGAACACATAAGAAACAAATGCATCCATATTCATTGTTGGGTGACATAAATTATAAACAATGAAACTTCACTTCATTTACAGTTTAGGCATGTAACCTTGCAATACTCCATGGGCCCCTGTAGCTCACAAGCTAAAACATGCAAGCTGATTTCCTGCTGTATCAGAACCTTCTAATTTTATTAGCAGCGTTGTTCTGTATGTTTAGAAAGGGTGCGTAGATACACTTACTATAAATCACTTTTTACGTACCATCAGAGAACAATTGAAAGGATAAGGATAAAACAAATTTGCGGCCTATGTGCTAAGCATCGCAAAAGGCTTTTTTGGCACATAAATGGACATTTACAGATGTAAACGGTATATAATAAAAAATAATGTTTTGCTGCACCCCCTAGAGAAAAACAGTGCGTCAAAATCACTTGTCAAGTTATACTTTGCTTAAAACGTAAAAAGTCTGTTCATAGTGTCAATGCAGAATTTAGTTGCTACTGTGTGTATTAACCAAAAATGTATTTGATGCAGCACGGATGTTTCATTATATAGGTTTACTTTCACAATGTGGTTGTCATAAATAATATTACACAAATAATGTATACTTACTAACACCTGTTCTAAATATATACAGGCATACCCCGGTTTAAGGACACTCACTTTAAGTACACTCGCGAGTAAGGACATATCGCCCATTAGGCAAACGGCAGCTCACACATGTGCCTGTCAGCACGTCCTGAACAGCAATACCAGCTCCCAACCTGTACCAAAACTGTGCGCAAGCGGGGAGACTATAGAGCCTGTTACAAATGCCTTATTTACATCAGTTATGCACGTATATGGCGATTGCAGTACAGTACATGCATCGATAAGTGGAAAAAAGGTAGTGCTTCACTTTAAGTACCTTTTCGCTTTACATACATGCTCCGGTCCCATTGCGTACGTTAATGCGGGGTATGCCTGTATATATATATTTTTTTATATAATTCGGTTTTAATTTAAATTGTATTAATCACATGTTCAACATGACACGTTTCTGCATGTTTCTGCAATGCTTTAAAATAAATTTCAAACATATGTACTGTAGGAAGCCTTTGTACATACGCACTGCACACATTGTATGAAGGTTTATACTACTTTTTAGCACAAAAAATGTGGACACACAATAAAAATGTAAATATGGTCTTTGATCACCATTTATATTCATTTTATTAACAGTTTCATCATGTCCAAACATATCCCCATCACAAGTAAAGTAGCAAACCTTTATCAATTTCGCTTCTGTGCTCATCAGTCATTGTGTACATACACCAGTAAGTGAACCCCATTATTCTTAGCATACTGTCCTTGTAAAGAAGACGTGTTTCCTGCACAAACCTAGCAGGTTCCACAAGCTGCTTGATGCAGGCATTACTGAAAAAGTCCCACACCTTATAATTATATCATAAATACTCTCCTTTCAATAGACGGTTCATGTGTTTGGAATGTTCTATTATTACATTTTAAGAAGACAAAATGCTTGATGCTTTCATTAAAAGCATGGCAATTATGACTTATGCGTCGTACTCCTAAAAGAACTTAATATGTACTGCAATAAATCTCTCTGTGCCTTAGCAAACACATTTCATTCTACCTTGCTGTTTATTCAGGACATATTAACTCAGCATTAAAAGAGGGGATGAATACAAATAAGAAATGCATGATCCGATTCCTAACACACATGCAATAAAATGTTAGAAACATGGTTAACTTTACCCTTTCACTTAAGCTGCATATTAACGATTTCAGTGCTGAATATGTGTGTACCCTTGAAGGCAGTCAGCAGCCTTCAAACTACGGTACAGTAATGCTAACATTCTTGATGTCAACCTAGACAATAGCAAATCCTATACATTTGACCTTATAATACTACCAATGGTTTATTATTATCTGCCTACTTATTAAATGGACTTTAATGTCAAATTGACATTAAATGGACTCAGTGGCAAACATCCAACTGTGAAAAAATAAAACTATTGCTTTATGAATTGAGCATGGTGCAAAATGTAAAATAATATGATTATATATTACTTTTTAAAACTGTGCTTGTCTTAGGTCCTTATTGCAGTGTGGTGTTGCCTAGCTTTATAGAATCAACATATTGAACAATGTAGCCAAAGAGAGATACTGTAGTAGGGTTCAGAGAAGAGATGGGCACATTTTTGTTGTGAATTTGGATCCACCTTGGATCAACAGTTTCCTTTGGTCTGCAGATTTTTGCGGATCAGTCTTAAAAAGTGTGACCCGCCATTTCCGTTTTTTTTTTTCCTATCACCGAGAATCCATGTGGGGGAGGGAGAGAGGGAGAGAGGGAGAGAAAGAGAGATAAAGATAAATAAAAAGATAAATCTTTGGTAAATCACTCAAGGACTCCCTGACCAGTATTAAAAGACTGGTGCTCTCCTTCTGTAACCCTTACCTATTTATTGAGAGCCCTAAAGGAGCCCTTCCCCGACACTCTTATGATTGTTAAGTTAGGCAACACCACACTGACCTTTCGGGCAGTATATTCTTCAACATAAGGCAATACTGAGGGGTTAAAAGATCATATGCTAAGGTAAAGAAGAATGGAATTATACAAACAGGACTTCTATGGACTGGAGTCCTCGGACTAATTTCACTGGCTTATAAATATACACTGTGGTCCTTTGTTCAGATACTACTGTTTGCCAATTTTAATAGCCTTTTAAATGCTTTGTGAAAGTTACAACATTTATTTTTTATTCTTGTAAAGATTTTTGCAAAGGGTTTCAAGATACGTACTTACTTTCAATACATTCTGTTGATTTTCACACAGATTACAAACCTTTTAATGCCATTGATAACATACAGTACTGTTACTACAGGAATCCCTTCATGGGCCATTTTATTTGGGGACTCGATTACAAAAGTAGCAGTTTCCTATATAAAAAATATATATTTCAAACTCTTACATGAGCCAAATTACAGTAAAGCAGTAAAATCACTTCATATATAAGCAAAGTATAAGCATATATTTTCATAGACTAGAAAACCTATTACTGACATATACAGTAACTGCAATCCATCAAACAAACTCAGAATCATACTATCGTACAGACCATCTCCACACATTACCTGCTCTCACAGCTCTAATTCAGCATAATCCCACTTGCTTCTTCCCCAACACCAACTCCTTCAATTAACAAGCAGCGATCTGAAACCCACCAACCTTCTCATCCCCCTGTACATTATGTCACCACTTACCCTTCCTTATAGATTGTATGCTCCTTGGGGCAAGGCGCTCCTTACCTACGGTGAGAATAAATGTTATTTTTTCTTATTATTTTGTTTTCGTTCTCCAACCCTATTGTACTGTGCTACAGAATATGTTGGCAAGTTATAAATAAATGATAATCATAACACTGAATGCTCATATGTTTCAAGAGTGAAATGAGTCTACCTACTGTTTTTGTACTGTACTGTGTACCCCCATCTGATTCACAATAAACATTTCTTGGAAATACAATACTGAAACAAGTATTCTACAGTGCCTAGTGCTTCACCCACTTTATAAGCAGTGTATTATATCTTCAACTTTCACATAAGGTCTAATTTTTGTGGGACCTGTGAGTTGATCATTTTCTCTTTTTTTTTTATAACTTGTATTTTATTGTGAACAAATGCATGGTATACAGAATGAACATTATATGCATACAAAATATAAAATAGCACATGTAATGTGGGCCTTGAATCACGTATATTAGGTTCGCACAACTTTTCGAGCCCTACTCGGTCGTGTGAGTGCAGGTGAACAAATAATAATTAAAAAAAAAAAAAAAAAAAGAGGGTTGGGGGGATAGAAGGGAAAGGGGAGGAGTTAAGGGTGGTTGGTAGGGAAGGATATAACGAAGCTAACTTTTCTTGAAGCATATATGGCATATGGGTTGCAAAGCTATAACTAGGGCTCTATTCAGCTTTAAGTATTTGATCCCATTGTGTGTGTGGGGGTAATTATTTTACTTTCCCGTAGGAGAACGCACCTCTTACTATGAAAGCCAAATTGTGTCACGCTCTACCCCGGGGATGTCTGTCTGTGCTAACCAAGGGGTCCAGACTTTTAGAAAGTTATCGCCAGTATCATTAACTAAACTTGTTAATTTTTCCATCTGGCAAATAAACCAAATACGATTCCGAATCTTTGGGATAATTGGAATATCGGGGCGTTTCCATAGTGCTGCAATCTCACACCGTGTGGCTATTGCAAAATGAGCAATTAATTTGTTATGTGACTTTGATAAATCCTTTAAAGGTCTGTTTAAGAGAAACAGCCAAGGGTCAGGGGGAATAGAGAGGTCAAAAATCCTCTGGATCCAATTTCTGATTTTTTCCCAAATTTGGGTTATCAACGGGCAAGACCACAGCATATGTAACAGATCAGCTGTTCCTCCACATTGTTTGGGGCACAATGGGGAGGACCCTGGTACGAATTTCGATAATTTTAGTGGGGTGAGGTACCATCTCATAAGAACTTTATATGCGTTCTCCTTCAGTGTGGTGCATATGGAACTTTTGGCAGTGGCTAAAAATATGGAGTCCCAATCCTCATCTTCTAGGGATTCCCCTAAATCTATCTCCCATTGGTTCTGGAATGAAGGTGTTTGCTGTTTAGATGTAGCAGATTCGACTACCTCTCCATAGATCGTAGATATAAGTCCCTTAGTGTCGGTTTCTGCCCGGCAGAGCTTTTCGAATTTCGTCAGGGGAGGGTACAGGGCGAATTTGTTATAGAATGCTCTAATCTGGAGGTATTTATAGAATTCTGAGTGGGGCAAGTCTTTTTCTAATCTGATATGGTCGAATGTTTTAATTTTCAGATTATATCCTTCCATATCCTTGATTCTATTATATCCTTTTAGTTTCCAGATTGAACTATTTGTACCAATTAGGCCAGGTGCAAAACTTGGGTTGTTCCAAATGGGGGACATCAGAGAACATCCTGATGTGAGTGAGTTTTTTATGTTCGTTACTTCCCAAACCGATAGGGAGTTGGTCATTGAGGTGAGCGGTAGGGCAGCGGTTTTCCTCGCTTTTTTAGGTAGCCAAATCAGGTTGCTAAGCTCTAATGGAGAGCAAGCAGAACTTTCCAATTCCACCCATCTTTTCAATTTAGGGTCAGAATGCCATTTTCTCTTTTATGCTTGTGTGAAGTTTTTTTTACAGTGATTCCCATTTTTTGTCACCTGACAATCAGTGCAAATCTCTTGCAGTTCGGTTTGAAAATACATTCACATTTTTTGTTTTTCTTTCAATTTTCACCAGCGAGTTCCCTGCACTGGCCATTGTAGAAAGTCCCCACAGACACAACATTTTAGCAGGCTGGCTTGAAAGTCTGAATATTTAAAGGGCCAGATGACCATGTGCCATTCTCTGCAGTAAATGAATATTAGGAGAGCAGCAGGTTTTTTTTTCCTGCAAATTTGTAATGCTGGGCGAGCTACCAATTAAAAACTGGGCAAATATTTGTGAATGTTGCAAATGTTTAACGAGCAGAAAACGTTAAACAAATTCAACAGTTTCTCAATCTTGTGTGAACATTTTGCACATCTTTAGTCCCAAATCTTCTTCATTTTCAGTTATTTGGATGCTTGTATTTTCATAAATAATATCAATAAAATAGGTGCAATTAAATGCTTTTTTTTAAATTTCCAGATAGTATTGTAAATGAGAAAATATCGAATTTGAGCCACCAAGCTTCTGGTTTGATATTTGAAGGACTGTGGTTAGATTGCCAGACACATACGGTATTTTAAAACCATTTATGATGAAGTTTAATGAGAAAGGTGTTTTAATATGAATTATAAGTTTGGCCCCTGCAGTTGGTTTCCATTAGGTAAGACCAAGAGACAACCTTACACAAATTATAAATACTCTAATGTACTGTCCCACTAAGCTCATTCTAAAGCTTGCCGGGAGCTGGCCGGGAGCATAGCGGGCTAGCCGCGGGTCTGCTCTCCGTTTAAAAACGGAGTTTCCCGAGCGGTGACCGCTTCAATAGATAAGCGCTAATGGCGCTTACTATTGAAAGCGCCCGAGGCGCGGGAAAACCATCCGGTTTCGGCCGAAGACAGCCCGCGCGCCGCCCGCGCTATTTTTAAACTGCGGGGGCACTGCGGCTGCCCCTGCATGAGAGCCAGCCCGGCCGCCACTGTACATTTACTGCATTAGAATCTGCAATTAATGAGAATGTAGAACTAAAAAAAAATGTTTTGGTAAAATGGATCTTTAAGGTTAATCCCCCGGTTCTGGTATCTCCACCATCATCAGAACATAAATCTGCTCTGTAGCATTTTTTTGTGAAACTGCACTCTTGTTTGAAGTCTTGAAGAGACTTTTCACATCTATGGTACAAATTATGTTATTTTTGTCCAACTAGAAAACCTCAGTGCAGCAAATATCTTAGCTTGGAACATTTTAACCAAAATAGATTGGCTTTACTGAGACAGAATGAAAAAACTGTATGTCTGTGAGTATATGGAGATTAAACAGCTGACTCAATTATGACAAAGACAGAGCATTTTCATTCACGGATTTAGCTCTGGGTTAAGTGCATATTCTTTACAAATATGCAATAAAATGTACTGTACTAGGCTACGAGTATTAAGGCTTTAATCTAGTTTTGGAATAGATCATACGATTAATTTTTGATTACCTGAATTAAATCCCACATTTTGTGACTATCCAGTTTTAAACAAAATGGCCTAGTCTGGTATATCAACCAGTATACTTAATTTTTTCTCATGGAGAAATATTAATGTCTTTTATAGAAAATAATTGCTTTGTTGCACAATTATCATTGACTGAATTGTAAATGATTAGGGCAAGGTTTATAGAATCTACAGAGAATCAAAGAAAAGAGAATACTAAATATTCTCATAGTACTTTGCTCCTTTATGGGTTTATTTTCTCAAAATCCTTATCAGGAATTGAACTTCTAATAAAATGATACAATGGTTTACAGTACAGAGCTCAACCACTCATATATTGCATTTCTCACAACTCCCACTCTATCCTTATCCTAACGTGATTTTCCCTATGCAGTCCTCACTCACCTCTAAACACTAAACTATTGCTGCCATGCCTCCTCTACTATTTATATGTGCTCTGATCTCACTTCTTTTCTAAATACACATTTCTTTCTACCAGCCTCAGTATTCCTGTAACTCTATTTATATTTCTCCATCTCTCCTTCCTTCTCCACTTCTCAGTTCACATGAACTCCTGCATCTTCTGACATTACAAAATTATACCCCCTGCACTAAAACACACCCTACAAATCATCCTCACACATACTTTTTCTTTCCATGCTTCTCCTCCTTGGTTCTGGCAATATCTCTCTCAATCCTGGTCCCTGCCTTATTTCTACATGCTCATCCTCGCCTCCCTCATAAACTTCTACTCTTCCTGGCGTTAACCCCTCAAGCCTCATACCCATCCCAGTCAACCTCCTTCCTATTTGCCTTTTTCTTATGCCCTTTAGAATGCTCGCTCCCTTTCTAACAATGTCCTCTTTGTGCACGATTTATTTTAATCTAACTCACTGCTCCTCTTTGCTATAATTGAGACTTGGCTCAATCATTCTGACGCTGCAGTGGAAGCTGCCCTCTCTTATGGTGGCATTTCTTTTTCAAACACTCCCCGTCCTGATGGCAGGGGACTCCTCCTAACCTATATCCGCCATTACCGAACCCTTCCCATTCCTCCCTCTCTTTCTTTTCTCTCCTTTGAGTCTCACACTATCCTACTTTTTTCTCCTATACCCATCTACGCCCATCCATGTGGCGGTCATCGATCACCCACCTACCTCTACTCATCCCCCTTCTGTCTTTCTCTCTCACTTTGAATCCTGGCCCTCCTTTTTCTCCTCAGATTCCCCTGTTCCTCTCCGTAGGAACTTTAACTGCCATATTGATGGCCACTCTCTCCTTTGGACTTCCCACCTTCTCTCTAAGCTCTTCTTTTGGCCTTCGCTAATGGACTGCAGCCAGCACCCACATGGATGGCCTCTACTTAGACCTGGTTTTCCCCCAAAAAATTCTCTCTCTGATTTCTCGATTTCCACATACAGTATCTCTCTCTGACCATCATCTAATTTTCTCTCTCTCACTTCACCCCTTTTCCACCTCCATCTACCACTTGTTTCTGCAGATAACTGCACTCTATTAAACAACCAGCTTTTCATTCAACTTTACACTCCTTCCTCTTTTCTCTCTACTCTACTCCAGACTCTGACAACTTGGTCAGGAACTACAACTTTGCCCTATCTTGCTTTCTCTGGTCTAAATGATTCTCTTTATCTCTGCCCTTCTAACCCCCAACCCTAGCTAAATTGCCACACACCCATGCTCCGTTCCAGCACTTTTCCCTCTGAAAGCCTCTGAAGGAAATCTCACACGTGCAAACTTTCTTTACTACAAATTTCTCCTATCCTGTTTCAACTCTGCCCTCTCCCAGGCTAAACAAATCTACTTTTCTTCACTAATCAAGACGCACAAGTCTAACCCACGCTGACTCTTCTATGTCGTTGACTCTCCACTCGTACCGCAGTTTGCTACCTGTTTTTCTTCTTCCATGTCATCTCTGGACTTTGCTGACTATTTAAAGAAAAAGGTGAATTCCATAAATGAAGACACCCCCTCTGTATCCTCCACCCATTCTATACCTATTCCTAACACTCCTCCTGCCTTTCTCAACTCTTTTTCCACTGTTACAGAAGAGAATGTATCACACTGATCTCCTTTTCTCTCTCTCTACCACTTGCCCTCTTGACCCCATTCCCTCCAATCTCCTAAAATCTCTTGCTCTTACTCTAATCCCTATAATCACACATATGTTTAACTCCTCCCTCTACTCTAATGCTATTCCCTCCTCCTTCAAACATGCAACTGTGGCAGGGTCTCCCTCTGAACTCCCCTTAGCCCTTTATCTCCGCTGCGAGCGGGAGCGTTGCTGGGGTGGCAAGCGGGGAGTGCTCATGCACCCGACAGCACAGGTGCTGCGGGGAGGGCTGCGGGCAGTTGCGGTGAGCAATGGACTCGCCGAAGGCTCTGGCGGCTCCCTTTTGCAGGCCGCCACCAATTGGATGACCTTGCCCATGCGCGAGGTGCAAGCATGTGCATTGGTAGGCGCACATGGCGGCCGTTAGGCACAAGGCTCCATGGGGGACTACAAGCCCCATAAGGCAATGGGGCTGGGAATCACGTGGCACGACAGATCGAATAGGGCTCCTGGATTTCTCCTGCAACTCAGTGGATACATTGCGCACATTTGCAACCACGCTAGTCGGAGCTGGGACAGCAGAAGGGTAGGGTGTGCATGTGCAGGGAGCCAGTGGCCCCTGCACTAAGCCAGAGACCCCCTTAGGCCCCAGCTAGGCCCGACTCCCCTGTATAGTTTGTGGCAGCTACAGGGAAATGCCCATAGACAGGGACACTGCCCCATTAGCTGCGTTAGTGACAGGGATACAAGTGAACGTTGGGAAGCAGTTGCGTCCTGTGGCCTGGGACCTGGGACCAGAATATCACCTAAAGACATAGTGACTCTCTACAGCGTGGGACACTCCAGCCGGACACCACCCCACGCGAAGGCGGGGATCAGTGAATCCTATCTGTTCTTCTGTCGGCATGCCCGGGTGCTGGAGCACCCTGCAGGTACCTACCTACACCAAGTGCACCAACTATACACACATTAGTGGGTCAGTGCTGTCTTTCACTTTGGGTGAGTTGTCTTGGGGACACTGGGATGGTATACCCTATGGGGAGTGGACACAGTGTTGGGAACACAGTGGGGGAAGGTTACAGCGTGCGAGGCTTGGCGGGTAGCTGTACCCTATTAGTGTTTACTAGGTGTTGATAATATAAGTGTGGTTCATGTATATGTTAGTTTATGTGCTTATAGTAAAGTATTCTTGTTTTACCATATTATTGTGTATTGTTCATATATGGTCCTGCACGGGGTTATCCCACAGGCTCCCAGCGGCAGAGGTTCAGGCCTCCTGTGAGCCTCCTGTGAGCCACAGGTAACGCACCATACACCGTAGTTGCCTTATCTCCCAGGGGGTGGGGGAAAGTGCGCTACACAACAGTTATACCATTACTCAAAAACAGCAAGCTCTATCGCCCTGTCTCATTCTGCCTTTTGCCTCTAAACTCCTGAACACCGTTTATTCTCTCACTTTGCTATTTTGTCATCTACTATTCTCTCCGAGATCCTCTACAATCTGGTTTCTATACTGCTCACTCCACTAAAACTGCCCTAACTAAAATAACTAATGACCCCCATGCTGCCAAAGACGAAGGTCACTACACTCTGCTCATACTGCTCTACCTGTGACAATGCTCATCTCAAATCAGGAAGCGGACTCCAAGGGCTGAGGTAGGGATGCAGAATAACCGAATAACTGGCCAGAGCCCAGGGACAAAGTCCTGTTAGAGTATTCAAAGTCGGTAAGCAGGCAGGAGATCAGGGTTGGTGGTAGTGTGCAGAATCAAGTAGACATGCAAAGGTCAGGGCTGGCGGCAGTGGTGCAGTGTCAGACGTCAGGCAAAATGTCGGGGCAGGCAGAAAGCAGGCAGGTTGGGGTCACGGTCTGGGGTCAGCAACAGATGAATCCAAATAGGCAAAAGGGAAAGGCGTGACAGCGAAGACCAACAGGAGCTGCAAAAACTAGAATCTTGCTCAGCGACTCCCACTAGTAACTGCAGCCTTATATAGCAGGCTGCCAGTAAACAAAATGGCCGAACTGAGCAAAAAGGGCAGGCAAAATGGAAAACCCGAACTGCAGCATAACCCGGAATGGATCGGGCAGAATCCTTACACTACCTCTCTGCAGCCTTTGATACTGTGGACCACCCTCTTCTCCTTCACATTCTCCATACTCTTGATATTCGTAACAAAGCTCTATCCTGGATTTCTTTATACCCCTCCCATCATACTTTCAGTGTCTCATTTGCTAACACCTCCTCATCCTCTATCAATCTCTCTGTGGGCATACCCCAGAGGTCTGTGCTGGGACCTCTTCTATTTTCTCTTTACACACTCACTCTAGGTGACCTTATAACATCTCTGTGGTTGCAATATGCGGATGAAATACAAATTAACTTTTCAACACCTGACCTTACACCTGCTGTACAGAGCAAAACTTTCTGAATGTCTCTCCGCTTTATCATCCTGGATAGCCCTCCACCGACTCAAACTCAAAATGTCAAAAACGGAGCTCCTCATATTTTCTCCCACACCTGGTCCTACTACCTCCTTATAAATTACTGTTGGCAGTACTATCATTCACCCAGTATCACAATCACGCTTCCTAGGGATCACATTTAACTCCTCCCTTACATTCTTCTCTCACATTCAAAATGTAGCTAATGCCTGATGTTTTTTCTTTCTGCAGAATTGCAAAAATACGACCTTTCCTCTGTTGATCTACAGTACTGCTAAAACTCTGACTCAGGCCCTCATTATCTCCCGTCTTGACTACTTTAACATCCTGTCTCAACTTCTGTGCATCAACATCATATGTTCTCATTTTAGGTTATTGTTTCTGGTTTTATTTAGCATTAATACAAGTTAAATTTTAGTATAGTGGTGTGCTTTTTGGGGGACACCTACTTGTCCTCCTATTTGTATTCAGATACTTTTATGTCTAAAGCACTAATTCTCAGTATGTGTTATCTGTATTATTTGTTATTTATATTATTATGTCACGTGTATTATTGCTGTAAAGTGCTACCATATGTACAATAACGGGCTATACAAATAAAGATATACAGTACATACATGCATAGGCTCGAATATGGAATCATTGTTACAAACTGACACAGTGTGGAACTACTTACAGTAGCCACATTTACTTTCCATATTTCTAACCTAACCAAAAAAATTATAATTTTCTTATGTTTAACTAAGACTTTTAGCCTACAAATATATAGGGCTGTATTTACTAAGTGATGCTATTACGTAAGACACATTCCATCACAGGAAGACCATAATGTGTCCTTTCCCCGCCATTCCACCACAGCCACAACTACGCCGCTGCCGTTCAGCCACGAGGAAAGTCAGCCGCTGGCCGTTGTGCTTGTAAGGTAAGTTATTAGTGTTTGCATTAGAGGTTTTAGGGCAAGGAGTAAGATGTTAAGGTTAAGCTTTTTGGGGTAAGGGGTACGATAAGAGAGTTAGGCTAAGGGATTTTAGGTAAAGGGTTAAGTTTAAGTACAGTGATATCCTTGAAATCTAACCTATTGGTGGCCATTAAGGACTGGAGTTGTCTCCTTCTGCCCTAGACAATAATTAGTCAATGCACATGGCAGTTGATAGTGCCTGAAAATATATCAACTAAGGGCCATATTTATTCAGTGGTACAAAGCCACTGTGTGTGAATGGGTAGCATGATGTCTCAAAACAGCACTCCTGGGTGCTCTTTTCTCATTTTATTTGTAACTTCGGGAACCCCTACAGTAGGATTCTGAAATACTCATTGGTGCCGTTACAGGTGTTTCTGCCCCTCCAGGGGGAAAAAAATGGGCGTTCAAATCTCTTAGGTCCTGCAAGCTGAAAGGAAGGATTAATGTTATCTGTTGCAGTTTCCTATTGGGTGGCCATTTACATCACCTGGATAAACCAGGAAGGAATGCCAGTAACGTCCTCGGTAAGTATCTCGTAAACTGGAGTTTAAAACAAAGCAGATGAGCTCCAGGGAACCCCCAGTTTCCACAGGATCGCTGCTTTAAGATTTAACACTGCTTAATAAAAATGCCCCTAAAACAACAGGTATAGAATTAGGAACATTCTACTACATTTTGAATGTATTCCCTTTACAACCATGCTGTACTTTAACCATAAGCTATTGTGGTGGGATGTTTTGTACTTTATTTCAATCTGTTTTGTGCTGAAAGAATTAGCGAACAGAGCACTGAGTTGCTATTTCCTCTGGTGTTGAAGGATATGAGTTAATTGGTAGTTCTCAGCCTGCTTTTATGCTGGGTCTTTTTTTTTTTCACTGACTCAGTTCTTTGGTTCAGTTATAACATCCTTCTATGATTCATAAGGCATTACCTTCACAGAACAAATTGGAAACTAGTTCACACCAGAAAACAAATTCCTGATTGAGCCACTGATATCCAAGTAAATATTGACAAGCAAATGGTAAAAGCCAACAGCTTGAAAGGTTAGTGCAATCCATGTTGCATTCATAAAGTAATTTTAACGAGAGAGCCTTACCATACTGTATGTATTATTAATTTAAAAGGTCAAACAGGACAAACTGTTTTATTGTCCAATGGATTAAATTACAATCTTGGCAATTTTCCTGAAGTAGAGCAATACTAATTAGTATTTTAAGAAATAAACATATTGTAAATACCAAGGAGAAGAAGTTACTTTTCTGTATCCTTTCTCTATGAAGAAAATATGGGTCCTGGTATTACAGTACTGTATTTCCCATAAACATAGGCAATGTCCACCACAGCAGAACAAACACCGTTTTCTACCCCAAAGGGAATCTGGATTAATAATTTAATACATCTACAGTAACAACTTCACACACCAACATTTGAGAAACTGTTTGTTTAGATAAAGTACTTGGACCTAAAGAAATAAATATGCTCAAGTTCAGATTGAAAATTGAATAAAACATTTAATTACAAAAAAAACCAAGCAAACAAACATTGGCATGGTGTATTAATATCAATATTTGTCACTTTCCGTTGGCATTACATTTAAATTAAATAATCTGTCCAATGTGTACTTTACTAGAGGCATATAAGGTTAGTGTGTTTTATGTAAGATAAATTACAGTATCATAGCAATCATTTTTACACTGAACAACAGCCAGCTACACTAAAGTACAGCCGTGGCAGCTTTTATTTTAACACGGTTATTTTAACCGCGGTTATTTTACGGTTTCATTTTCAGAATTCCACGTGCTTCACCGCGTTCCTGCCACATTCATGCCGTATTCTTGCCACATTCATGCCGGTCGTCACCCGCGGTTGATCTGTTTAATGATACTGGTTCAAATTTAATTGGGTGCAATTCTTCACGTATCCGCCAGGTGGCAGATATTCATGAATTGTAATGAATTCTAATGTGTACACTACAGTACTGTACATGTGCTTCAGTAATGTTTCGACTTGCAGGTGTTTAAAAAATACCCCAGTGGTCCATTGTGAATTGACCTTGGTACAGAAGAAGTTACAATACTGTATCAATGTAGGTGTTTCATATTAAAAACTCAATGCACAGTGTCAGGTGTTCTACAGTATTGTTCAGAGAGTTCCGAGATGAGTACACCACCGCAGCATCAGGTGCCGGTATCCCATTGTTTATATGTCACACGACGTGAACGCAATAAAAATGGCAGCGAAACCGGCACCCGATGCCCCATACCGGGGTCTGTAACTCGGAAAGCAGGGAGTCCCCGAGGCTGAAATCAATGCGGTTCAGCTCAGGAGACCCCCTGGTCCCGCACACCATTAATAAAAAAAACATTAAAGCAGCTTCATTACCATAGCGGCTATTCGCTAAGGCAATGAAAGGGTTAAGGCACAATAGAATGTTTATTGGGGACAATTGTCCCTAATAAACAATGCAATACACAACACACCCACCCCCTATTAATAAAAATGACATTAATGCAGCTTCATTACTATACCGAATAGCCGCTACGGTAATGAATTATTATTTATTGGTGGGTTTTGACACTAGTGTAGATGTGCAGAGGGTCTCCGGAGCAGAACCGCTTTTGTTTTAGGTCCGGGGACCCCCTGCTTCCCGAGATACAGGCCCTGTTATGGGGTGCCGGTATCTCTCTGCTTTGTTTACATACCAGGGTCACATGATCGGGACATTTAAAAGCAGAGGGATACACCATAACGAGGCCTGTATCTCGGGAAGAAGGGGGTCCCGGACCTGATACCAACGCGGTTCAGCTCCAGAGACCCCCTGCACATCTACACTATGAATAAAATTTTCTTTAAAAATATTTTTTTCTGCCGATATTTGCTCAGAGATTGGCAGATCTCTCTCTGCTGCAGGCAGATTTCGCCAGGGAGCCCTTTTCGGCAGGCAGACTGTCTCGCCACCGGCTACTCGCCATTTAGAAAAAGGTTGCTCTCAGAGGTATTCGGGCCTTCCTTCATACCGTGAGAGCAACTCACAAAAACATGGCGACTTTAAACCCCTGCCAAAAGTGCTTTTTCGTCGCTTACTGCATAGACCTCATAGTTTTTACCTAATAGTTGTTACAAGTTGAATAGACTAAAATAGACAGCAGGGGATGATTTATGATAATGGTACTCCAATGTTAATATACTTTTCATGAGTATTAGAAATCCTATTGATTTGGAGTAAAAATAGAAATAATACCCAAAAATGGGAAATGGAATAAGCATATATTTATCCAAAACTAACAAAGGCTTGATTAAAAGACTAGAATCCAAAAACAGTGGATGTTGATAGCGACCATGTTGTGCAACAAATTATATATCGTCTTTTATGTGGTAATATCATACTAAAAGTGTTTATATTGTATTAATAAATTATATTATATCAATAAATTAATGATATAAAGTGATGTTTAATAAAAGTACTTAGAAGATAAAATAGTTTAAAGAAATCTAATAATAATGTTAATGCCATTATTTTAATGAAATGGCTTTGTGCCCAAAAAGTGAAATATTTAAAAGTTTTAGATATACGTTTTAAGTGTATTTGTGACAATGCAACTGGGGTTAATATTTTCACATATTTTCTAACTCACCAAGAATACCACATTCCCCCCCCCCCCCAATTTTATTATATGTAGGAACCAATAACCTAATTGTGTCTCATCAACAATTGTCTGTGTGGATATCAACCGCTACATTGATCTGAATATGTCTCCAGAGGGAACACGGCTAGCCACATTCAAACCAGACCTCTGGTGACAGTCACCACAAGGAGACAGAGCTATCTACTATACTACCATGTTAACATTGATACAGTCATTAAGTCCACTTGGATGTAGTGTTCCCAAGACATAGATCCAGTACGTTTCTCTAAGGCATAGACGCTTAAATCTATAGCCTCCCATCAATAGGGGCGAGATATGTTCAATGCCCATTATAGAGAGAGTACATGGATCTCTATTGTGTGCCAATGAGTATTTTCTTTTTTGCACTGAAATAAAAAAAAAAGTCACTACTAGAGAAGAGCAAAATCTTACACGAAATTCAGGAAATAGTAGAAATGTATCCATTTATGTTTGCTAAAAAATTTACGAAATTGGACAGTCTTGCTGAAGATTTGCTGCAAGTTTTTAACGCAGACCTAGTCCAGTAAAGTTTTTGCTCTTTCTCACGCAAAATATGATTTAACGCCAGGGGCCCCTCTCTTAAGGAACTGTGAGGTCAGGATTAGGTGGGGGATCAGGAGAGTATTTAAGAAGGAGGGAAAGTATTTTACCTCCCTCTTTCACAGATCCATCTCACATACATTTTTCAGTGGCTGCTGGCAGTGTTTTTGACAGTGATCTGACGGTATCAGCTGACAGAGCAGAGGGGAGGTCATGGGGGCGGAAGCTGGCAGACTGGAATCTGGTGATAGTGCAGGCTCCAGTGGTGGCAAAGGCCTTAGCGGAGACCTGGTTATAGAAGGGGCCTAGCGCTAGCAGCTGAGCTCAGTGGAGCAGCATCACAAGAGTAGTCAGAGGTGTGGCTTTGGACGGTGTCACCAGAAAAGTGCGTGACATCACACTTGGCAGAGCGAGGGGTGCATGGCACTGCCGCCACAGAAGCTGTGACTGCAGGGAGAGTCCCACCAGGTCCCACAGTAGGGATCAGGCTGTCTCATCTCCGCAGGAGGAGAGCAGAGGGAACAAAGAGCAGCTAGAGGCTCCATAGCAGCTCAGAATAGGACTAGGCCAGCCTCAGAGTTATGGGTGGTGGGTAAAATGACACAGCGGAGGGTGGCTGTCAGGGGGGATAGGGAATGGGGCAGTTAGAAAAGGCTCTACGATGGAGAGCTATTGAAGCAAGTGAAGATGTAACCAGGTAGTGAGGATTAATTTGGGGGAATTCTGGGGGGCAATGGGCGGGAGACCACCTCATCAGGGGTTGCTGAGGAACGAGTGGCTACCTCTCTGCCTTGGATGAGCTTGACAGGGGGGAAAGGTGTTAGCAGGGGGGAGGAGGATAAGTGTCAAGTTCAGGAACTTAACCAGGGCTTCTGGGGATACAGCGATGTAATAGTGGAGGGGGGGGGAGAGGCAAGTGGAACTTGGCCAGTGATGGCAGAGTTTAGGGGGAGAAGGGAGCTAGATGTTTAGGGCACTGGGGGAAATTTTCATGCAGTGTGGTTGGCTGGGCAAAGAATAACAGGGTGGGTTGGGTACTGGGGGGGAAAGATTTGTCTAGGGTATGGGTGTCAGGGCACATTCTTTTGCATTATCAAGTTTCAGTGGCATTTCCCTGGGGGCATGTGGCCTCACCAGCAGTTGGTACTATTGGGCTATGGAGTGTAAGGCAGCGCAGTCTGCATCCAAGTTCACATGCATGTGTCGATCCCAGTGCTTGAAACTTTACACTTCCGTTCACACTGGGGATGCAGAGACCATCTTGGCTACTGACAACCTGCCTACAAATAGGCTAAACCTCCTCAAAGTTGCTAGAGCATGGTTTTCTTTTGTTTTTTTGGTACCTTTGTCCTGTTTTAAATTTTGTAAGGGTGATACAGAAATGCTTGTAAAAATGGGGGGTTTGGTGAGCTGAAAATTCGCTCTCACTCATTCAGGTTGGGGCTAGGGGAGGCAACAATTAAGGAATTGGGTAGGTGGTTATCAGGCATTTCAAAGTTATATCAGGCTGTGTAAAGATTAAGAATGTCAGTTGTTGATTTATGTGACTTATGATTTGTCCAGGCTCCCCCCTTATGGAGGTGTGAATGTGCAGTGACTTGTACATCCGTTGGTTATGGAAAAGCGCAGCTCGAAGACCTGGGGGGGGAGGGGGCAATTGGGGTTGAGGGGTACCTGGTTAGGATTTCATGGGTTAGTATGAGAGGTATGAAGTGGGACTAGGTGCTACCTGAGATGTTGTGTATGGGAGGGGCAAGGGCCCTTCCTGGTATAGTGCTGCTGCACTTGAGGGGAAATGATCTGTCGCTGGTCCAATCAGTGGACCTGATGATGAACATGTAGAGGAATGTATCATAGTTGTTGCTGCACTTTAAGTCTCTGTCTGTAGTCAGACGTCACTTGTAGGGTGAGGTGGCTTGGGGCAAGGAGTTGCAAGGCGGTGGATAGGTTGAAGAGGAAGGTAAATAATGCGATGGCAGCCTTTGTAATGGAACTACGTGGTATAGCAGTGAGGCACGTAAATTTTGAAGGTGAGCTCAAGAGATTGCTAATGGATGATTAGGTTCACCTGTCTGATATCGGGAATGATATCCTGATGCTGGCATGGCAGGGCATGCTGGTGAAGACAGTGTGGCTGCAAGCGAGGACAGATTAAGGCCGGTTAAATTACCTTGCTGACGGTGGGAGTAGGGGAGAACTTGGCCAGTATTTTATCATTGGTGGTGAGGTGTTGGACCTCTTAATTGGAAGTGAGGGGGAAGGCAGTGTCATTCCTGGCTTGGATGTCCAAAATGGGAGTGTCCTTCTGTATTGTGTGATTATTGCCTTGTGGTCTGAGCAGCTAGAGGCAATGTGGGTACAATCCGAAGGCATCTCTTGGGCTCATATTATGTGATTACGGACCAATCGGCCTGGGTCCCTAGTTTCTGTAATGGTTGTCTTTAATATAATGATTTGTTAATAATAAATCTGTGACCTGTTTATCCTCCCAAGAAGTTGTGTGGTGTGGTTTTTGAGGCCCCAGGGAGGGGACTAGCTCGAGGCATGTGTAAGTCAAGAGAGCACTGGACCTGTATGGGGAGGGAAGGCCTGACTTAAGGCTGAAGGGTCCATCACCCAAGGAACTGTGTAGTCAGTATTAGGAGTGGTGGTCAGAAGGGTATTTAAGGAGGGGGTAAGGGGTCTTTCAATATTGTGTGATTATTTGCCATGTGGCCAGGGCAGCTACAGGCAATGTATGTATTTTTCAAGGTATCCCTTGGGCTCTTGTTACGTGATTATGTCCCTTGTTATGGTTAATGGTTGTATTTAATATGTTGATTTGTTATTAATAATTCATATTAATTGTAATCAGTAAAACTGGGACCGGTTTTGGTCACCACACCACACAACTCCCAAGAAGTTGTGTAGTGTCGTTTTTGGAACTCAGGGGAGGGAACCAGTGTGAGGCATGGGTAAATCAAGGGTACTTAATTTTATTCTTTAAATTATCTGCAGTTTTATTCTATTAAAATCGTTTTAACCATTCAACTTTCTCATCTTCAATCTATGATAGTAAAGTCCTGCACATGAGTCATCAGCCCTCCTTTCGGTTCAGAGCAATGTTTGTCTTATGCCTCAGCTTTCCTGTTGAGATTTCTTTATTTAGGGATGTGTACTCTTTTCCTTTTGACCTAATTTAGGGTCTCCAAAAACACATGACAGCTGACAACATTCCACCCACCCCCCTCAACTCGTCATCGGAAAAAATGACACCTTACTGAAGAAGGTCAACAGTATGTGTTAAGTTTTGACAAATGTCTGAAATCATTAACCAAAACAGCTCCAAACCTCTCCAAGCAAGGAAGCTCAGACTTTATACACTAGGTATCTGTGTTAATCTTACCAATTTGAAACAAGTGCCATGTTGTCCTTGGAGACCCATAGCCTGACATTATGTAAATATTATCTTAACCTAATATTTTTTTAAGGTTACAACTTTTAAAAAAATTTGCATACTGTACTTCTGCTTTTACAGTAAATTACATAACTGAAGGTTATTCATTCTCCAGTCAATCCAGTCAAAAAAAAAACACAACTGAACAATTATTGTTGCTTTTGGGAAAAAAAGAAAAATATATATACTGTATATTATGTATGTTTTTGTTTTAAAAAAAATGCTTTGTTTTGTATCCGTTTTGGTTCTAAAACATTTCAGTGTTTTGGTTTTACTGAAAGATGGTTTTTTTTTGGGTGGTGGGGGTATTTAAAAATGATGGGGGGGAAAGGAAGGGTTTTTTTTGGGGGGAAAGGAAAGGTTTTTTTTCAATCTGAACTTTTTCAATCTAATATATACTGTATAGAGATATATATATATTAATATATATATATATATATATATATATATATATATATATATATATATATATATATATATATATATATATATGTACTGTATATATCACTTGTGAGCACATACACAGTTATGGTAGGTGAAAAAGGCAACAGAAACCTCCAAAGTATAGCATATAGCAAATAAAAAAATCACTTGTGAGCACAAACACATCTTAGATAGACAGAAAAATATGTGCGCAACCCAAAAGAAAACCTGATTGTGGTAAAAGACAGTGTCAGTTAAAAATATATAACCCTTATAAATCGTGAATGGCTAAGCATACGATAAAAAGGCACAACCCTACTGTGGAAGTGAAAAATAAATACAATAAACCATACAAAACCGTTGGTACGTGGCGTATGCTGCTAAAGTTAAAGAGTGGCTCAGCACTCCCACGAACTAGAGATAAAAAAACAAAAAAAAAGCACAAAACGCAAATTGTGAAGTATATCAAAAACTCGTTTAGTTAAAAGAAGGTAAGTATTCTGCGTACATCAATATAAAAGAACATTCGCATGTACGTGTATCAATACACGAAATTATCACATAGCTGACATCAAGGTGGGTGTTAGAGGGAGGTTTCTCTGGTAAGTAGTCTTCCGCGGTTTCCAGATGTCATCTGGGTCTTTCACGATGACTGCAACTTGTAACCAGCATCCAGATCGTCTGAGGATTTCCTGCGGCAGGCACTGTTGTCATCTGGGTCACTCGCGTGACGTTGTTAAAAGAGAGAGAGTCCTCAATCCAGTTATTCACACTATGTGTGTAGTAGAAGGAACGTCTCTGTACCCGGCAGCCAGTAAGTTGGTCACGAGAGAACACAGAAAGGTGTTCACATCCCAGTCATAGAGACCGGCGACTGGCAATGACGGTTCACCTTAGCGTCCGCGCATCTGTGTGACGTCACACGGGAGGACGTATCTCCAACAATATACACCCAAGTGGTGTAGCTGGAGAGTGGTACCCAGGGAAATGCCTAATACACTACCTTATAGGCAAAACTGTTAAGGAAGTATAAAAGGTACCAATATAAAAACAAAAAGATAATCCTACGCGTTTTGTAGCTGTAGAGTGCTACTTCAACAGCTACGAAACGCATAGGATTATCTATTTATCTTTTTGTTTTTATATTGGTACCTTTTATACTTCCTTAACAGTTTTGCCTATAAGGTAGTGTATTAGGCATTTCCCTGTGTATCACTCTCCAGCTACACCGCTTGGGTGTATATTGTTGGAGATACGTCCTCCCGTGTGACGTCACACGGATGCGCGGACGCTAAGGTGAACCGTCATTGCCAGTCGCCGGTCTCTATGACTGGGATGTGAACACCTTTCTGTGTTCTCTCGTGACCAACTTACAGTACTAGCTTCCGGGTACAGAGACTTTCCTTCTACTACACACATAGTGTGAATAACTGAATTGAGGACTCTCTCTCTTTTAACAACGTCACGCGAGTGACCCAGATGACAACAGTGCCTGCCGCAGGAAATCCTCAGACGATCTGGATGCTGGTTACAAGTTGCAGTCACCGTGAAAGACCCAGATGATATCTGGAAACCGCGGAAGACTACTTACCAGAGAAACCTCCCTCTAACACCCACCTTGATGTCAGCTGTGTGGTAATTTCATGTATTGATACACGTTATGCGAATGTTCTTTTATATTGATGTACGCAGAATACTTACCTTCTTTTAACTAAACAAGTTTTTTATATACTTCACTATCTGCGTTTTGCGCTTTTTTTTGTCTTTTACGTCTTAGATAGGTCTGCAACCCTGCCTTTCCCCATTATCATCTAGCATACAGAGCTTCCACTGCAGCAAGGGATTCTGGGAAATGACATGCAAATGAGCACACATGTAACAATTTGCCTGAAATCTTTTGAGCTACTGGTTATAATTAATTAATTGATTTGTTGGATAGTGTTTTTATGTAATTGTTTGGCTAGTGCATGTATTTATTTCATTTGTTGGCTAGTGTTTTGATTTATTGAATGGGCTTGATTAGCTGCTTGTGTATATGTTTGATTATTGTTTATTGTTGGCCTTCATGTATTTTGATTAGGGGCCCATTGAGTGGTATAGTGGATTATCATGCTGCTATTATATGGGTATGATGTACCACTATGCCACTCAATGGGTACAGGGTGGGTATAGTGGGTCCAGGGTGGGTGGTTAGGCCTCCCTGGTGGGTGGCGGGGCAGGGTGGGTTAATCCCTTAATTACTATAGCGGCTATTAACCGCTAAGGGGATTAAGGAGTTAGGGACCATTAGAATGTATTTTGCTATGTATTCTTTCTGGCAACAAAGGACATGGACCTGCACTAAGCTGATGAGGATGCCCTTCACATTGGCAGGGGTAAGTAGCATGGCTAATGTGGTGTTTAATAATGGGCAAATAATCTATTATCCATATCTGGATAATAGTTATTTTGCTCATTACTGTACTGTATGTGTTTGTTGGGGGGGAGGTGTATTTATTGAAATGTAGGCCATGTTTTTGTTTTTTTAAATACAGGAATGGTACTGCAGGCCAGCGAGGACCCACGAGGACCACCCGAGGACTGCCGGACGCCATGGGGACCACCCGAGGACCCCCAGACGCTCATGGGGACAACCTGAGGACCCCTGGATGCCCACTGGGACCACCTGAGGACCTGAAGGGAGGAACCGTGGACTTATATGGGGCCCCAAGGGACCTGCGGGTATCACCTGAGGGCCCCCAGACCCCCGTAGGAACCACCCTAGGGCCCTCAGGCCCCGATGGGAACAACTCGAGGGCCCCCAGACACCTGTGGGGATTACCCAGGGACCCACATACACCCACGGGGACCACCCGTGGACCCCATTGGGGTCCGCGGAGACCCACGGGACCACCTGGAGTCCAATAGAGCCAAGCAGGGACACCCGAGGGCCTCCAGACACCAGTGGGAACCCCCGGGATGCACTCTGAGGTCTGCGGACCCCCGCTGGCCGGTGGTATGAATCCTGTGTGTAAAAAATAAAGATCCTATATCAAGCACTCACTATGGAAAGTAGAAGGTGGGTGATTACTCCATGAGCTTCAAAATATCTCTGCAGATGGTCTTTTGACCAGAGGCTAACCGTCAATTGACATATATACAGATGCAGCGGCCATTATTTTAAGGCATCACCGCGCCATTTTCATGTGCGCTGCTGTACTCCACGCAGCATGAACGCGGCCAATCGCCCCAGGCACGCGCGTTTATCGCGGTTGCTTTGTTTGAATGTTATGGATTGTGTGCAATTATATGCAATGAAATGAATGAATTGTAATGTTTACAGTACTGTGCTACTGTGCTACTGTGTCAATGTCAGGTGTTTATAAGCCACTAAAATGCCATTCAATGCACTCGTCTGCACTCGCGTCTTAAGGCGGTATGGTTGGAAGTAATCCCGCACCATCACATGGGTATTCCGAGGTATAAAACACGTGATTTTGTAAAATTATGGCCGCTGCATCTGTAATTTATATACAGTATATCCATACTCTATAGGAGTAAAAGTGAAAAAAACAATAAACATATTTAATAAACACTTAAACATATAATGTGTGGTGTACTAAAAATCCTCATAGGAGGCAAGTGCCATACTAAATGTGGTTGATATATACGTCGTATTCTAAAGAGTATAATCCCCTATACAGAAAATGGGTGATAGAGGTAAACAGTAAATATACCAACATCATATCATGAAAATGGTGCAGCAGCAAACAGATATGTTTGGTGTATATACCTCAAGGGAAACCTAACTGCACATAGATAAACAATAATCCATAAGTCTCTACATAGGCGTAACTACAGAGAGTATCTCCCGTATACAAAACAAAGAGAACTGTATAGAGGGATCATCCCATGTATACACGAATAAGGCAATAATGATATTAATATACACTCATTCTCATATATAGGTATGTGAGTAAAGTATATGCCAAAAATTGCATCAATACAACAGTTCCAGTCTCTGTGAATAATCACTAAAAGGTGAACCCTGTAGTGCAGTGCTGAAAGGTATGGGTATATATAAATATCTCTCTCATATACAATATAAGCAGCCTTATGAGATCCTAGTAAAGAGGATAGACACAATAAAACTCAACAATGTCAGATGCACTAACCAATAAGGTCTGATCTAAGTGAGTGTAACGTGTGTGCAATGTGTCAAAGTGTATACATTGTGCCCAGTAATAGCCGCTGCTGCACTAAGAAGCCGGTGCCGCGCCTCAGGACATCCCCGTCGTGACGTCATAAATCCCCCCCGCGCATTTCGCATGACACGGCACGCGATAGGCCTCGATAACCTATTCGCGGCTACTAGAATTGCATGAGTTTATGAACATTCAGAAAAGTGTTTTCCCGTCGTTTATTTAAGTCTTAATATTTCATGAAATAAATAATCAATTCTATTATCCCCCAGTGATTCAGTGAATTTTTCTCTAAAAGTATTTTACCTTTCTCTGCTTGACTATAAGACAATGGGCTCTATGCAGTAAGCGTCGATAAGGCTTTTTTCTGCATTTTTTGCCCTCCCGATTCAGTAAGTGCCGATAAGTGGGAATTATCGGCAACTTTTCTTCCCGATAAAAAATTATCGGCATCCGGCTGCCGATAAGCCACTTATCGGCACTTTTTGAACCCGGCTGAATTCAGGTAGCCCCGATCAGCTTTTCGCTGCTGATCGGCACTCCAGAATGGAGAGTTTATCGGGAATCCAGCCCGCCAACTAAAGTTGGCAAGTTGGTGGAGGAGAAGCATCGGCAAGGGCGACACTTAGAAAAAATCAGCCTTTTTCCTGTCGGTGATTGATGCCGGGGGTCTCCGGAGCTGATACCCGCACCGGAGCCCCCCGGCATGCATCCGAGGCAGGAAAAAGGCATGTACAGCCCACTTCATTACCTTAGCGGCTAACTGCTAAGGCAATGAAGGGGTTAACCCACCGTGCCAGCTTTATTGTGGGTAGCGGGGGTGGGTGAAGGGGGTATTTGGCCCTTGTTGTTTGTTTAGGGCTTGCGGGGGCGTTGCGGGTGCACTTAACACCTTCACGACCGTAGCAGTTAATACCGCTACGGTCATGAAGGGGTTAAGGCCTCCCGCTACCCACCCGCAAGCCCTAAACAACCACCGTTGGGGCTAATACCCCCTTCAACCACCCCCACTACCCACAATAAAAAATAATCACACACAGCAGCCCCACACTAAATAAATAAATAAATAAATCTAAATAAATAAATATCTCTATATAAATAAATAAATATATATAACCCCAACAACCCCTAACATACACATATATGCACATCAATGATACTATAGGCCGGCGGGGGCTCTCGGGTGTTACCCGCAGGCCTGCAGTACCAATTATGTGGCCCCCCAAATTAATGTCTAAACACATACATACTTATAAAGAAATAACCCCCACTTTAACACATACAGTATAGTAATGGCCACAATTACTATTATCCACAAAGGGATAATAGTGAATGTGCCCATTTTAAATACATAAACAGCAATAAATACATTAAATACATATAGCACTCACCCATCTCCGGCTGCCACGATGAAGGCCATCCTCCTCTTCATCCTGCCCATGCCCCCTCCGCTGCTGCAAAACAGACACAAGAATGAAAACATCCAATGTAATGTCCCCTAACCCCATAATCACCATAGCGGTTATTAACCACCCTCAACCACCACTCGGGACGCCTACATACCCTCCCACACTAACCCCCCACCCTGTGAGGCCTAACCACCCTCACCCACTACCCACAAGGGAAGCCTACCCACATACCGTTGGGGAACCCCCCACCTCCAGTACCCACAATAAAAACAATACAGTGACACACAATAAGCATCATTATATTTATTAAATACATTACCCACCCCCTGTGCCACCCCATAAATACAAGATTTATCCTTTTAAAAACAGGGTTCATAACACAGCCACATGCGAGTCCCCGGTGGGCTGGCGGGGCACCTGACAGACCTACAGGGTACCAGCAGCCCTTTTCAAACAGGTTCTGGAGGCCTGTTGGTAGGTCCCGCCAAGTGCCATGGCCCCCAGGTGGTCTCCTTGGGTAACCGTGGGCCACAATTGGGTCCCCATGGTAGGCCCAAGGATGTCTGGGAGCCCCGGGTCAGACCCATAGGTGTCTGCGGGGTCTCGGGTGGTTCCCACGGGGGTCTGGGAAACTCACGAGTGCTCACTACGGGTCCGCGGTGCCCCCACGGATGTGGGACCACCTCTTCATCCCTGCACCTATGGGTCGGCGGTGCCCCATGGATATGGGACCACCGCTTCATCCCCACAGACTATTGGTCCGTGGTGCCCCCACAGATGTGAGGCCACCGCTTCATCCCCGCATGTGTCACCCGTGGAACCACCAGCCTGATACCCGTGAGATACCCGAGGAGACCGTAGGTGGTTCCAGAGGTCTCACGCAGAACCACGGAACAAACCCTGAATGTAAAAAAAATAAACCTGGCCTATACATTCAATACATAGACCCCCCCCCCCCCCAACACCTACAGTACCTACAGTATCCAGATAGGGATAATAGATTATTTGCCCATTATTAAAAACATTAACTAGCATATTCAAATAAATGAAGTACTACTGACCTCATCAATAAGAAGTCTCCGTCGGCAGCAACATCCATGTTTTGCCCACAAAATACATAGCCAAAACAAAGCCAATACATTGCAATTACATTCAGGTATCAATTAACCCCTTAAACACCTTATCGGATAATAACCGAAAAGGTAATTAAGGGGTTAAGCCCCACTGGCCCGATACCCACCCTTCACCCATGAATTTGTACAGTGGCTTCATCATGCAAATATATATATATATATATATATATATATATATATATATATGGAAGAAAAGGGAAAAAAACAGGCGCACACCTAGTGCATTAAAGTATAACAATAGATTTATGGAACATTAAAAACAGACAAATGCACACTCACAAGTATAACGGTATTAAATGCAGTTATGAGATAGACCCTCATAAGCCAGTGGTAGCGTCAGGGGTCAGCAATGGTGTCCTCTCATGCGCGGTCTCCTTCTACCGGAAGTGACGTCCACCCGGTCTGGTGTCCCGCAAAACGGATGTCCCTCCAGGAAACTGAGCCCTCGCTTGCCTGCTTCTGGCTGCTGCACCACCAAAGGAACCAGAGATGTGTCCACTGTTCTGTTTGGCTGAGCCTCTCACAATCTGCGTCCCTCTCAATCAGCAATAAAGTTCTCAGTGGGAAAGTGCCTTCTCTGCCTTAGCCACCCCATAGGTTGTTTTAACACAGTAAGCTACATACTCACGGTTAGGCAGGTTATTTCATTAGGCGCTCCTTTATTATTTTTGTTTTGTTCTGATATATATATATATATATATATATATATATATATATATATATATATATATATATATATATACTGCACCGACACACTTTATTCGAGCAAATACCCAGTATGTACCTGGCAGATACCTGGAATGCGCCGCTCCTCACCTCTGACAAGCCCCGTTGCGTTTGCCTTCCCAGCCTGGGTTCATGCCTGGCTGACGGGCGGCTGATCTGTTAAATGATAATGATTAGGATTTAATAGGCTGCAATGCTTCGCGTGTCTACCAGATGGCATAAATTCATGAATTGTAATGCATTATATATATATATACTGTGCAGTTTTGCAGCCAGCGGGAATAAAATGCTTCAATCCCTGCTTGGAAAATACCTCAATGCACTCGGGCAGAAAACAGTCACAAACCTCAATACACCCGGGTATACCCGAATTCGTGGGACTAGCCGAGCTCGAATAAAGTGTGTCGCCAGTGTATATATATATATATATATATATATATATATATCAAGAGAAAAAATATTAGCGCCAACCTATCACTATATAATATCTCTATAAAAATAAAAGGTGATTGTAAAAATAAAAGTAAAAATAATACAGATAAGAATAAAAAACCTATGCTAAACACAGTGGATAGAATAAAAATTAATGTATTAAACTAATAAAATGCATAAAAAGTACATAAAAAAAGAAAATGTCCAGAAAATATATATAAAAAATATATACAAATCCCAAGATATTCCAATTGCTATCCAAAAGAGTCTCTGCAGCCCGAATGAAGGGAACACCACTTCCTTGAGGATAACTACAAAAACACAGAAAAAACAGGTGCACTCATAGCGTAAAATTGTATAACAATAAATTTATGGAATAAGGGATAAAAATATACACTCACAAACAGAGCTGAATAAAATGCATTTTTGAGTACAACTCAGCCCGTTCAGACGCAGGAACCCAAAGAGGAGGACTTCGGTGTGATGTCCGCGGTGTGTCTTGCCACAATAGCCCCTCTATGTCCCAGCAGGGACCGAAAGCCACGAGGGACGCCGCCTTCCCCTTGCTCCGGCACTACACAGAGCATACACTGAATCAAATCTCGCGTGAGCTCGATGACGTCAGCGAGGTTTCAGCCTGAGAGAGTTCACAATGTAAACAGGAACTTGAATGTCTGAATGGCTGGTAGCAAAATGCTAGAAATGCAGCAAAAGTGCAATATATGCAAATGAGTGTCAGTATAAAATATACAAACTGGACAGTAGGCTCCGCAGCAATCTCTACGCGTTTCGTCTCGAACGAGACATCATCAGGAGTTCACCTGTACACACAGTAAGTTCACATATTTATATTAGGTCAATTACACAGGTTTACTGCGGTCGTTTCTGAGGATTCTTCTGTCCTTGTTTAACAACAACCTTTGCTCTACCCCTGACTCCAATTGTAATCTATGATACAAATCTATCACTAATGGATTAATAACAGGTATTATATGTTACCCTAAACCTGGTTTGAATATATTGTGTAGCAAATTGTTTGCTGACCATAGATGAAAGGGGTTAATTGGGTAGGTAGTATTTAGTGGCATCAGTACTCTCCAATTCTTGAGACTTCTCAGTTAAATTTTGTAATACATTACTAACCATGTTTTGTAAAAATAACGTCAATAGATAATGGTTGATCAAATTTAGATATTAAAAATCTTTCCATTTTAATTTACAAACGTACATTTGTTTAGTATCACATGTTGTTCTAATATATTTAATTTCCTCTAATTACTGTTCAAATAGGTATATCAATTGAAACACAATTACATTACAATTATATCTTCTTTCAATATCATATGAGTTTTCTTAAATTCTCTACAAATACAGTGTGGTCCTCATAACTTGTCCATTGCGAATAGATAGTGTAGTACCAAAAATTGAATCAATGGACTAGTTTAAAGTATGTAATTAATGTTTTAATTGTTTTATTATTTTTAATTGTATATGCAAATGAACCTTGTTATAAATACTGTGGGGTTACAACCAATGCGTAACCCCTGAAGAAGTCACCATAGATGACGAAACGCGTAGGGCGTGGCTAAGGCAGAGGAGGCACTTTTCCAACTGAGGACTTTATTGCGGATTGAGAGGAACGCAGATTGTGAGAGGCTCAGCCAAACAGAACAGTGGATACATCTCTGGTTCCCTTGGTGGTGCAGCAGCCAGAAGCAGGCAAGCGAGGGCTCAGTTTCCTGGAGGGACTTCCGTTTTGCGGGACACCAGACCGGGTGAACGTCACTTCCGGTAGAAGGAGACCGCGCATGAGAGGACACCATTGCTGGCCCGGACGCTAACACTGGTTTTTGAGGGCCTATCTCATAACTGCATTTTAATACCGTTACACTTGTGAGTGGGCATTTGTCTGTTTTTAATGTTCCATAAATCTATTGTTATACTTTAATGCACTAGGTGTGCGCCTGTTTTTTTTTCTCTTTTCTTTCATATATATATATATATATATATATATATTCACACATGATGAACCAATATACAAATAAATATAGAAGGGTTATCAAAAACATGCTGTACTCCAAATAACACTTCTCCATACAGACACACTACAATAAAATCAATTTCCTTTAATAATCCTAACTGAACTTACAATCACAATCATCAACTGCCAAACAAATACCTCAAATGCCAATCAACACATAGCATTTACATTGTATATGTGATGCATACAATCTATGCACCATATACATTCTGCAAATGAATGTTAACAATAACATTGCAAGCAAAATACAAATTCCTCCCAACAAGTATACAATTTTAACCAATCCAGTAAACATAAATCAATTACCATTCATTAATGACATCCCTAAACAATTTACATTCCATCCCTAACAATTAAACAATTAACAAATTCAAGCCTTTAACATAACAATTTAGCCTGTGAAAAAATATAAGTACCAACAAGAATACAAAATTGAAAACCAAGGCTAACCCTGACCTCAAGTACAACATACAATATCAACAATTACATCTATCTAATTTTAAAATACATTATACACACATTTATGCATAGCAGCATACACAAATTAATTTAAAACACATCAAATCAAGCTTTTAAAACAACATCATTTCTTACCCTGTATGTATATATCTCTCTAGACATTCATACATACATACATACAGTACAGTGGCAAGAAATGATATACCACAAATAAAAAAATACACATGTTAAAAAACCTTTTAAAAAAATTAACAAGTTAAATAAAATACATTTCTTTAGTTCACTTACCATTACTTGACCCCACCGACTCCCGTTGAACAGCTTACTCACGAACCAATCCACCAGGCACAGGAACCCATTGTGAGTGGGCATTTGTCTGTTTTTAATGTTCCATAAATCTATTGTTATACTTTAATGCACTAGGTGTGCGCCTGTTTTTTTCTCTTTTCATCCATATATATATATATATATATATATATATATATATATATATATATATATATATATATATATATGTATATATTTGCATGATGAAGCCACTGTACAAATTCATGGGTGAGGGTGGGTATCGGGCCAGTGTGGCTTAACCCCTTAATTACCTTTGCGGTTATTATCCGATAAGGTGTTTAAGGGGTTAATTGATATCTGAATGTAATTGCAATGTATTGGCTTTGTTTTGGCTATGTATTGTGTGGGAAAGACAAGGATGTTGCTGGCGACGGAGACTTCTTATTGATGAGGTCAGTAGTACTTCATTTATTTGAATATGCTAGTTAATGTTTTTAATAATGGGCAAATAATCTATTATCCCTATCTGGATAATAGTTATTTTGCACATAATTGTACTGTAGGTGTTGGGGGGGGGGGTGTATGTATTGAATGTATAGGCCAGGTTTGTTTTTTTTACATTCAGGGTTTGTTCCGTGGTTCTGCGTGAGACCTCTGGAGACCACCTACGGTCTCCTCGGGTATCTCACGGGTATCAGGCTGGTGGTTCCACGGGTGACACATGCGGGGATGAAGCGGTGGCCTCACATCTGTGGGGGCACCGCGGACCCGTAGTCTGCGGGGATGAAGCGGTGGTCCCACATCCGTGGGGGCACCGCCGACCCATAGGTGCGGGGATGAAGCGGTGGTCCCACATCCGTGGGGGCACCGCGGACCCGTAGTGAGCACTTGTGAGTTCCCCAGACCCCCGTGGGAACCACCCAAGGCTCCCAGACATCCTTGGGCCTACCGTGGGGACCCAATTGTGGCCCACGGTGACCCAAGGAGACCACCTGGGGGCCATGGCGCTTGGCGGGACCCACCAACAGGCCTCCAGAACCTGTTTGAAAAGGGCTGCTGGTACCCTGTAGGTCTGTCAGGTTTCCCCGCCAGCCCACCGGGGACTCGCGTGGGGCTGTGTTATGAACCCTGTTTTTAAAAGGATAAATCTTGTATTTATGGGGGGGCACAGGGGGTGGGTAATGTATTTAATAAATATAATGATGCTTATTGTGTGTCACTGTATTGTTTTTATTGTGGGTACTGGGGGTGGGGGGGGATCCCCAACGGTATGTGGGTAGGCCTCCCTTGTGGGTAGTGGGTGAGGGTGGTTAGGCCTCACAGGGTGGGGGGTTAGTGTGGGAGGGTATGTAGGCATCCTGAGTGGTGGGTGTGGGTGGGTTAACCCCTTAATGACTGTAGCGGTTAATAACCGCTATGGTGATTAAGGGGTTAGGGGACATTACATTGGATGTTTTCATTCTTGTGTCTTTTTTGCAGCAGCGGAGGGGGCATGGGCAGGATGAAGAGGAGGATGGCCTTCATCGTGGCAGCCGGAAATGGGTGGTGAGTACTATATGTATTTAATATATTTATTGTTGTTTATGTATTTTAAATACACCGTGGGTGTATGTTGTTTATTGCAATGTTTATTGGGGGCAAATGTCCCCAATAAACATGCTATTCTGCCTTAACCCCTTCATTGCCTTAGCGGCTATCCGCTATGGTAATGAAGCAGCATTTATGTATTTTTAATAATATTGTGCAGAAGCAGGGGATCCCCTGAGCTGAACCGCATTGATTTGTGGCTCAGAGACCCCCTGCTCACAGTACACTATTATTAAAAATGCATTCATGCTGCTTCGCTACCATAGCACATAGCCGCAAAGGTAAGGAACGAGTCTTTATTGATATGTGTGTTTTACTGATAGTGTAGATGTGCAGAGGGTCCCCGGAGCTGAACCGCTTTGGTTTTAGGTCCGGAGACCCCCTGCTTCCCGAGATACAGGCCCCTTTTTGGGGTGCCAGTATCCCTCTGCTTTGTTTACATTCTGCGGTCACGTGATCAGGACCTTTAAATGCAGAGGGATACCGGCACCTCATAAAAGGGCCTGTATCTCGGGAAGCAGGGGGTCCCCGGACCTGAAACCAATGCGGTTCAGCTCCAGAGACCCCCTGCACATGTATACTATCAGTAAAAGTTGTTTATAAATACTTTTTATTTTGCCGATGTTTGCGCTGAGAGAGCGGCTTGTCTCTCTCTGCTGCAAACATCTATCGGCACAAAAGGCCTATCGGAAGGCTTATCGGGAGCCAGGCTGTATCGGCACAGGCTCATCTGCAATTTTGCTTTCACAGTTATTCGGCAGGGATCGGCATGGATTCGGCCCTTACTGAATACTGCGAGGGCAAATCGCCGAAAAAAAGGCCTATCGGCAACCCTTGCCGAAAAGATTTTATCGGGGCTTACTGCATGAGGCCCAATGTCTCTGCTCTCCAAGTTAGCTCCTGCCTTGTCAGCGAAGGCTTCCATATCCCGAAATACAGTTACTGGTAAGAGTACCGTACTACTCCAGTGTTAAGAACGTGTATTGAAGGTATATATCAGCAACTAGGAAGTAGTGGTACAGGGGGTACATGAAAAGATGGTGAGCAATCTGCTCTCCATATTATGTAGATATTCAGCAGCGGTACTCCGGCTTCAGTGATAACTTACCTACAGTAGGTGCTGCAAATATTTGATAGACAAGATATTGGTAGAAAAGCCAAACCCCTGATGAAGAGGCCATGCCTCGAAACACGTTGGGTGGCTTTCATTGGTGGAAGAGAGAAGTTTGGAGTGTGTGGAGTGCAGAGCAGGCCACTGCAGAGGAGAAAGAAGGGAGCACATTATAAATAATATGTGTAGAGATTCCAGCATCCCTGAACTGCTGGTTGTTGCAACGCTGAGACAGAGTAAGGAGTCACGTGATGACGCACCAGTGAAGAATCATGTGGTGCGGAAGGAGACTCCAGAGACTGTCTAGGCATCAGTGACCAGTGGACGCGCTGAGCCAATGGACGAAGTATCCCTGCAAAGGGAGGACGCTGCACATCCTGAACACAACTTTCCAAACAATTGCCCATTATTATTGGATGTTTGTGAGTGTATTTTTATTGTTTGTCTTATATTGAGTAAAAAAACATTATTGCACCATGAGGTGTGTGCTTTCTGTTCTTCTCTTTTTATCTTAGTTTCCAATTTGAGTGCTGGGTGTGCATCCTGGATCAAGAGAGCAGCAGCCTTTGGATTTTACTGGACTGAATTTTGTCTGCTTTATTGTAAGGTTTATCCTTAACTAATGACCGATTGGTCAAACAGTGGGTACATAATTAATTTTATTGTGCGGTTTGAGCGCCTGTAGCTGAGGCTCTTTTATATATGTTTTATATGAACTTTATATCAGAATTGTAGTGGAGGGTACAGTCACAGTAAGGTGTATTATTGTGGGTCTGTTCTGTACTTCTGTTGTGTGTTTCTTTCCTCCGTTTGAGCCCAGGAGAAAAGTTTCACATACAGTATTTGTACTATTTTAATATTGGATTTGAGTATAAGTCAGCTTGCAGGATTTGTTTTACCCTAATACTATCCTGTAACAGGGGCAAATATTTTTACAACGGCTAGAGCTGTCGGGTGCCTCCCAGGTAATGGTTTATTCTGGCCTGGATGAAGGCAGCCTTGACTGTCCGCGGTGCAGTGCATAGCAGGGGTAATGGCCCATCTGGATTAACACAGCGAGGCTCCCTGCTTCTGAATGTCATTCCCGCTATGTGAATCCTACCAGGCTGCACCTGTCTGTAAGAGACACACAAGTAAGAGTGATAATAAATCAGTCACTATCCCTACGTGCCTCAAACAGGGGATTGTGTTGCTTTTAGTTTAATAACATAGCATTAAAGCAGAGGCTCTCCGGAGCTGAATCACATTAATTTCCCCCTCGGGGACCTACTGCTTCCTGAGTTAAAGGCCCCAGTATGGGATGCTTGTATCTCCCTGCATTTTTTAAATGTCCCTGTCACGTGACGCGGGAGAATTTAAATACGGTGGAGATAATGTCACCCCATACCAGGGCCTGTAACCAGGGAAGCAGGGGGTCACTGAGGATGAAATTAAAGAGGTTCTGCTATGGAACCCCCTGCTACAATACTGTATAATTAAAATAAAAGCAGCTTCATTACCTTAGCGGCTAGCCTAACCACCCACCCTGGGGCAACTACCTTCATTGCCATAGCAGTAGTAACTGCTATGGTAATGATAGGGTTATCACCTCTGACTACCCACCTGAGAGGCCAAACCACCCACCCCAGGGCATTTACCCCTTTCACCCAACCCCCAATAAACATTAAAATACAATACAAACACTAATACTAGCCATTACACCTATTGATTAACCATGTGGTTACCTATGTACTCAATGGGAGCAAAGATAACCCCAATGGTAATGAATGGGCACCCAACTACCCACGCTCTCTACCCCCAACACCACCCTAGATAGGTATATAGCCAAGAGTCACCTTGTTTAGAAGTGTTATGGTCCAAATGGGAGGGCAATGTGTGATGGTTCAGCATTTGTTGGATCCCAATTGTGTATAATAACAGCAGGTTACTGGGGTGGCACCTACACACTATTCTGTAACCAAAGTCCTATATTAACTAAGCATCACTCTGCAATTTAGAGAATAAGCACAAAAACATGACAGAGAAAGGCTGAACAGTGTTGAGTTTATTGACCCAAAAGCATAGATTATGTTATGAAGCCACTACGAGAGGGAGAAGTGCTTTTGGATCCATGAGCTAACACTGTTAAACAAAAGGGCTCAATAAACTGCATATTAAAAGTAGTTTCACCGCTGCACACTGAGTCAGTGATTATAATTGAATTATATATCTTCCTTTTAATTTTTAATTAGAATTAGTGATGGCATGATTACCTCATCAAGTGCATAGTTACAAAATGGTGTTCAGCAAACAAGATAAGCACACTATATTGTGCTTGAGACAGAGCAACAATTATTGTCCAAAACACTTACGTAAAATGTTTCTTGATAAATGATGGACGCTAGGAGGACTGAAAAACCTTATTAGTAAAACAACATATCGTTCTGGAGTGAGAGCAGCTGGATCAATGCGTTATTGATTATGCAATCAAACAGTAGCGTTCTTGTCTTCGGTTGCAGTTTCAGCGAATGAGGACATTTTGAACATAGTTTGAACTCAAACTTTATAGTAGTCTTAGTATTTTATATTAGATTGCATCAATTAATTGTCTACATTGTGCTTCTTACTGTATATAGTGTTAATTTAGATAACAGACCTACAATTGTTAACATTTTCATGGGAATTGAATGAGAAATATATACGATATGATGAGAAACAAAAGTGGTCACTTTTTCCCAGAACACAGTATGTATGTGTGAATACTGCACGAGGATCCAACAAAAAATACATGAGAGAACTCAACAGTATTATTAAAACACTACTGAACCACACAAGAGAACAAATTGTGGAACTGATACCAGCTAACCCAAAACCTGGCACATTCTACATGGTTCCTAAAATTCACAAAGAGGGTAACCCTGGGCACCATATTATCTCTGGATCTGGCACACTGACTAAGAATATTTCTGGCTGGGAAGAAGTGTAACGGATCCGCACCTTAGTTTACTGCTTACCTTGCCTTACAGACCTGTGCAGTCCTGGAACACTTCCCCTGATATTTACTGTAGCCTGGATTCACTTATTAAAGCAATACTGTCACACGACCCTTTTGCTATTGGTTCACTGACTTTTAAATACAGCCTCCCCCACAATGCTTCCCTGCCGAGCATAATCCTTCCTGGATGTCACACGTGTTCTGCCACAAGCCCTAGGCTTGGCTCCATTGTGTATTAACCTCTCTGTTCTATTCCCTAGTTCCTGAGGCCTGCTGCTAGTCTTCATGCAGGGGCCTGTGTTTCCTGAGTATCCTGAGTATCCTGAGGCCAGCTACTACTCTCTACATAGAGGCCTGCTTTCCTGAGGCCTGCTGCTAGTTTCACGCAGAGGCCTGTTCCTGTCTCCTGTGCTGAAGCGGAGGACTCTCCAGTGTATACTTCAGCTCCCTGTTTCCTGAGGCCTGCTGTGCTTCCATAGCAGAGACCTATCTACTGGTTCCTGAGGCCGGCTGCTAGTTTCACGCAGAGGCCTGTTCCTGACTCCTGTGCTGAAGTGGAGGACTCCAGTGTGTACTTCAGCTCCCTGTTTCCTGAGGCCTGCTGTCCTTCCATAGAAGAGGCCTGTCTACCGGTTCCTGGGGCCTGCTGCTCTCTCTCCATTGCAGAGGCCGTGTCCTGGTTCCTGTGCTGAAGCGGAGCACCTCCAGTGTATACTTCAGCTCCATGTTTCCTGAGGCCTGCTGCCCTTCCCTTAGCAGAGGCCAGTCTATGAGTCCTGAGGTCTGTAGTTCTCTCTCTCCTTGCACAGGCCCGATCGGGACTCTTGCGCTGAAGCACTAATTTACCAGTGCTGCCAGGCGGTGTGCCCACTCCGGTCTGCCTATCCCTTCCTGAGACCAGTACCATGGGCCATGTTCGCCGTACGAGCAGAACCCGCTCCCACCCTGCAGCTATTACGCTGAAGCAGGACCTAGTTAACTCCGTTGCCGAAAATCCGCTTGGATAACATTTACCCTGATGTCTCCAATCCTGACCCTGGCTTGTCCACTGACGATGCTGCCTTCTCCAGTCCCGACCCTGCTATGTACGACTATGAACTGCACAATCCGGATCAGCCTGCGCGGTCCAAGGTCGGTGCTTATACAACCCCACTTCAGCCACGCGGTCTGACCCTGGTTTGTGGCGAGCACAACCATGACAAGAAGGCATTCTAAAACAACTTGTAGGGAACACAACCAGCTATATCGAGGATACCACCGACCTTCTTAACAAACTTAATGCCATTGGCCCCCTCCCAACAGGAACACTATTATAAACCATAGATATAGAGTCACTCTAGACAAACATCCCCCACAAAGATGGGATTTCAGCCAGCAGATACTTCCTGGGACCACAGGAGCCACTCACAGAGACAGTGACTAAATGCATTGAATTTACTCTGACCCATAACAACTTCACATTTGGAAATGACACATACCTCAAGACAACCGGGACCGCTATGGGCACTTGGATGGCGCCACAGTATGCCAATCTGTTCTGCACAGAACTAGAAAGTGACTTTCTTTCCACCTATAACTTGAAACCCCTTACATACCTTCTGTACATCGATGACATTCTCCTGATTTGGATCTCTGGTGAACAGAACCTCCTACAGTTCCATGAGAACTTCAATACGTTCCACTCGACCATCAACCTCAAACTCACCCATTCCCTGGACGAAGTATATTTCCTAGACACCACCATCACTATAAAGAACAACCAATTACAGACTTCTGTATACCGCAAACCTTCAGACAGAGCCAGCTATTTGAGGGACAACAGCTTCCACACCACACACACTAAGCATGCAATCATCTACAGTCAAGCCATACGATACAACCGGATATGCTTTGACACAGCAAACAGAGGCCAGTGGATTACAGCCTTGAGACCGGATTTGATAAGTCATGAAAATAACCACAAAATTGTAGGCCAGCAAATCCAAAAAGCCTCCAGAATACCAAGAAGTGATCTCCTTGAATACAGACAGATAGAGACAAGCGACAAGGTACCTTTGGTGGTCACATATAACCCACACCTGGAAGCCCTATGCAAGATCGCCAGGGAACTGCAACCCATTCTCCAGGAAGATACAAGACTGCAGCAGGTCTTCCCTGAAACACCCGTATTATTATACAGACAACCTCATAATCTCAAGACAATGATGGTGAGGAGTAAAGTATTCAACAGTACAACTGAATGCGGGACATGACCATGCTAGGAAGCAAGATGCAAAACCTGTGCAATGCTCCACACAGCGGGCACAATACAAATACCAAACAGGAATCTGAAGTACAAAATCAGAGAAAGGTTCACCTGTTTCTCCAGCAATGTCGTGTACCTCATCATGTGCATGAAATGCCCAGGGGACTGCTACTACATAGGTGAGACGGGGCAGGGGCTAAAAAAGAGAATGAATCTGCATCGCCACAGCATCACACGCAGAATAAGAGACAGTTCTGTCGGCGAACATTTCTCTGACTCTGACCATAAGATGAACGATCTGAAGGTGGCCATACTCAAAGGTAATCTTAGAACACCGAAAGAGAGACGGTTGCATGAATACAAATTTATGCAACTGTTCGGGACACTTAGTGGTGGCAAAAACCGAGGCCGCAGTTTTATATGTCACTACTGACACGAGAGAACTCTCTTCCCATGAGTGCTAATGGCCATGTCTATACATACTGCGCTACATGTATGCACACACAGCTGTCTCTTACACATACAAATACTCTATATAATTCCATCCCTATATACCAATAGGGATCACATAGTATCTAAACACACTTTTAGTAATGCAACACCCTCTTACATGTCCACACTTACCCACAACATTGATATACACTCCCACTCCGCACACCTTTTGTAAAGTGCTGTATACACAGTGGGCTCTTTATTTATTTATATTTACATACATACACACATACATACACACACACTTACTTCACTAACATTCAAGAACTATTTAACACTTCAAGTCATAAATCACATACTACACACAGGGGAGGGATAGGTTCTGGTCACCGATAACATTCCAAGAGACACTGTTTTTAAGTAAAATCAAGTGTGTATGTGTATACAAACAGTTGTGTGAAAAAGAAAGTACACCCTCTTTGAATTCTATGGTTTTACATATCAGGACATAGTAACAATCATCTGTTCCTTAGCAGGTCTTAAAATTAGGTAAATACAACCTCAGATGAACAGCAACACATGACATATTACACTGTGTCATGATTTATTTAACAAAAATAAAGCCAAAATGGAGAAGCTATGTGTGAAAAACTAAGTACACCCTTGCTGCTTCCATAGGAATTAAGATGCTAAGTAGCAGACAGGTGCTTCTAATCAAATGCCCTTGATTAATTGATCATCAGCAAGTGTGACCACCTCCATAAAAGCCGATGTTTTAGCAGTTTGCTGGTCTGGAGCATTCAGGTGCGTGTTAACACAATGTCAAGGAGGAAAGACATCAGCAATGATCTTAGAGAAACAATTGTTTCTTCCCATCAATCTGGGAAGGGTTATAAGGCTATTTCCAAACAATTTAAAGTCCATCATTCTACAGTGAGAAAGATTATTCAAAAGTGGAAAACATTCAAGACAGTTGTCATCTTCCTAGGAGTGAACGTCCCAGCAAATTCACCCCAAGGTAAGACCGTGCTATGCTCAGAGAAATTGCAAACAAAAAAAAGTGTTACATCTCAGACTCTACACGCCTCCGTTAGCATGTTAAATGTTAAAGTTCATGACAGTACAATTACAAAATGACTGAACAAGTATGGTTTGTTTGGAAGGGTTGCCAGGAGAAAGCCTCTTCTCTCTAAAAAGAACATGGCAGCACGGCTTATGTTTGCAAAGTTGCATCTGAACAAACCACAAGACTTCTGGAATAATGTCCTTTGGACCAAAGTGGAGATGTTTGGCCATCATGCACAGCGCCATGTTTGTCGAAAGCCAAACACAGCATACCAGCACAAACACTTCCTACCAACTGTCAAGCACGGTGGTGGAGGGGTGATGATTTGGACTTGTTTTGCAAACACTGGACCTGGGAACCTTGCAGTCATTGAGTTGACCATGAACTCCTCTGTATACCAAAGTATTCTAGAGTTCAATGTGAGGCCATCTGTCCGACAGCTAAAGCTTGGCCGAAATTGGTACATGCAACAGGACAATGATCCCAAGCACACCAACAAATCTACAACAGAATGGCTGAAAAAGAAAAGAATCAAGGTGTTGCAATGGCCCAGTCAAAGTCCAGACCTCAACCTGATTGAAATGCTGTTGCTGGACCTTAAGAGAGCTGTGCATAAACAAACGCCACAAACCTCAATGAACTGAAGCAACATTGTAAAGAAGAGTGGGCCAAAATTCCTCCACAACAATGTGAGAGACTGATAGTCATACAGAAAACAATTACTTCAAGTTACTGCTGCTAAAGATGGTTCTACAAGCTATTGAATCATAAGGTATACTTAGTTTTTCACAAATAGCTTCTCCATTTTGACTTTATTTTTGTTAATTAAATCATGACACGGTGTAATATGTCATGTGTTGTTGTTCATCTGAGGTTGTATTTACCTAATTTTAAGACCTGCTAAGGAACAAATGATTGTTATTATGTCCTGATATGTAAAACCATAGAATTCAAAGAGGGTGTACTTCCTTTTCCACACAACTGTACATAAAAACCACTGGAATTGAGTGGGTGTGGAAGGCACACTCATAGACAAACAATCTTAAAAACAAAATTTAAATATCTCTTATAAGATCCCTATTTAAGGGGTTCAACAAAAAATATATACTCCCATAAATATGGCATAGTTATGTCTTTCCACCTAAGCCAGGCAAAATAAACACAAGTTTTGTGTCAGGGTTGGTCGAAGATAGTCAAACTGCTGGGGATCCAGGAGATCAGAGTTGGCTTTTTATGAAATTGCCCATGTCCAGTTAGTTTACTATTCAAGTTGAAAATATGACATCATACTGTTATATAAACAGAAATTCACTCTGCTTGGTAGGAAACAGATCAAGAAAGAAGTTTAAATAAATCTTTATATTCAACCAAGGCGCAACACGTAAAATGTAATTGAATCCTTTGGAAAGAGATTATATACTGTAGGAGAACATAAGATACCATCTTGGACTTTTTTAACGCAAGTCATTTTTTATTTGAGTTTAAGTATTTTTAGTAAAAAAATAACATTATCCATTCAAAGCCAATGTTACAGTAGAAAATAAATGCCACAGAAAGAATCAGAAGGTCTGTGTGTTCTTAGAGACTGTAATCGGCATCTAATCTGTGCTATTTAATGCTATGTTATTCACCCGTCTGTTAAAAGTTAGCATATGTTAACCTTTTTATTGCTGGGCAAGACCTGCAAGTTATTACATAGCAATGACTTGCCAGTACTAACTGGATTACAAATATGCTTCACATTATTTTAGAGTGACATGGCTGCCATACTTATAGGACAACTGACTGATTCATACAGTATGGATTTTTAAACGTACTGGTGCCCTTTATTATTTGGAATCAGAATTAATATATTGTAAGATTTGTTTTTTAATGATAAAGCACATATTTGAAATGCTTAAGAGATGCACAGCTTGCTATTTCCAATGCTTTTGATATGCTTGCAATCTTTAAAGCAGTCAAAACTGCTATTCCCCCCATCCCTTTAAATGTGCATCAATACAATCCACACAATGATAAGTAATTAGCTATGTTGCCGATCGATCCGGTATCCTGTGATCGATCGGCAAAGATTCAGTTTGGAGGTTCACTAAATGGCTGCAGAGGAGTATTTTGCAGTCAGTGGAATGCATTTGCATATTCATATGACAAAGTTCTGTGGGGAAGATCATGTGACCAGGCAGTCACTTGATACAATTGGTGCACTGCTAGAGTGAGGGCAGGGCTCAAAATAGCCTTTTTCTGAAGAGGAAGGGGATGTGACTTTGTAAATGGTTGCTATAGAAAGAAAAAAAGGCTTGTTACATTATAATACATTAAAAATGTAATTCAGAGTTGTTTAAAAGAAATCTACAAGTATGTTCTCATGGTATAGAACTGATTTATTTAAAGAAAGACACATGTAGGCTATTGCTTTGTCTGGTCTGCAGCTTTAATAAACCTTTTTATAGTACTTTTTTTTTTATACAGTGCTTCTCATTCTTGTATGGAATTTTTGAGTCTGTCTTCCAAATCTAACTATGCCACTTAGTGCACCATGGAAGTTTCTCAATAGAATAACACTGAACTGTAACATGAAATGGGGGGTGGGGAGGTGAGGTTCCTCCCTGTTCTCCTGCACCACAATATTAGTTTGTTATTGCTTAAAAATTATTATCTTGTGGATTGGTACCTAACACACATACTTTGTGACTGGGCTGTAACATGTTCCCACAGAAATCATATCTGGCCCTTAGTCAACATGCCGTGAAGAAAATTCCCTATGCTGGAGAAGATTTAAAGTCCTATTAATTTAAATACAGTTTCTCCAGCGCAGGAAAATGGCCTCCCACAACATATGGACTTTTCCCCTTTTCCTTCATGCATTCTTTGCTTTAAAAATGCTATGAAAAGCCCTCCATATGTTGTTACCAAATCTTTTTAAAATAATCATTATTATTATAGCTTATCATTATTTAACCTAACTTTCTGTCTCAAGGAATGGATGGTCTGGAATACATTTTTGTGAGAAAAATAAAGCTGAGAGTTTACCATTAGGAAGAAATTCTATTAAGCATGCAGAGAAGTTTTTCACTCGGCGATCAGAAAAAGGAGAATATAATTACAGCTACAGTACATATTGTTATCGTATGGGCAGCCTGGCAAGCATACTAAAGATTACACTGCTGGTTGCTCCTACCTCTCAAGGTGGCTGCCTACTGTTTGTTGTAGGTTAATGTGGCCATCTTATTGCAGTTAAAATGGCTGACAGTCTGTATATTATATTCCCTGTACAACAGTTTATTTGACATGCGTATTTTGTTGTGTATGTTATTTGTAAGGCTCCATTGTGTATTGGATTAGTAATCTACTAAGCATGGCCAGTACAAAATGAAGGTCTGGGTCATAATCTAATTAAGATAGGTGAAGTACTTGTGAACACTGTGGAAGTGTGGGGGACCATGCACTTAAAAAGTTGGGCCATTGTTCATCCCAGACTCCGAAGCACCTAGCTCTGTTGTCCATGGGAACAGAGGCCTGGGTCCTAGCCCTGTCGACTCGATTCCCATTGGTCAATTTGAATTTCTCATGCTCCTCTGTAGGTTGTCCTAAAGCACTATCCCCTACCATGGTCCTGTGTTGGTCCATCTCAGACAAGCCCTCGCTCTCTAATTGACCAGAGAAGACCATCTCTTTGCTGAATGATCAGCAACCGGTTCTTCATAGTTTCAGATTAAGGCCAGGAAAGTAAGTAAACCGACACTGATCAGAGCTCCACAGATTAATTAGAATTTTTGCAGATTGTTCTGAGGTTCATAGCTAATCTTGGTGTCAGAGACTAGTGGGAGATTTGAACCTGCAAACGATTGGCTATCATCCAAGGTACTGTATTGGGATACCCTGAGACGGAGGGATTGTGGAAGACTTTCGGTGTAACTATCTACAGCAGTGCACGGCACCTAGCATGCTACGATGTTCCCCTCATAACACTTAAGCTTGTTTGGTACAGTACATTGTACATTGTATTGCACCTGTTTTCTCCGTCTGAAATAAACTCTGTTTATTAACTCCTTCATTCTGTCTGTTGCTTGCAATCCTGGTGTAATTGTCTGGTAATTGTCTGGTCTTCTGTGACACATATAATTATATTTGTCATATAATTTGATTTTCAGGAGTAAATTAGCTTATTTCCGGGACTCTCTGCTGTAAAGATTTAAATAATCACTGCTAAATGTTGATTCCCTCCAAATAGTGCTTGGAACTTAAATATGATCTTTTTTAAGCTATGTTCACTAAATCTCTTGAGATTGGTCAGTTATGACTAAACACCCAAGAGAGTATAGGTGTTTGAAACATTCGTGCACATTCCTGTTTGCTGTAAACTTTGGACATTTGTGAATGGTTAAAAATGTACACAAATGTCCAACTTTGCTAAGGCTAACTTATGGGAGATTTGCTTCTACCCAATCAGAGTCTGCTTTGGAATGAATTCTTTTATAAAGAATGATTATGCTCTGCAGGAATAGTGCCCTTCATTATAGTGGGCAATTTTATTCATGTTTTTATTTTTGTGCTTTGGTTCTACATAATGTTCATGGTGGGGTTTTAGTTCCAAATGTTTTCCGTCTTTTGTTTTGGTTCTGGTTCTGCAAAAACGGCAAAAATAATATTCCTATTTTAATTATGAAAAAAAATATTCCTAATTTAATTATGAAAAAAAATATTCCTATTTTAATTATGAAAAAAAATCAACACAGATAGCAAAATGCAAAAATGAAATGAAAAATGTATAAAATCATATTATATAAGTTATGGTGAGTAAAAAAATTAATAAACACCCTCAAGCGTACACTGTACAGGCATACCCCGCTTTAACATACGCAATGGGACCGGAGCATGTATGTAAAGTGAAAATGTACTTAAAGTGAAGCACTGCCTTTTTTCCACTTTACAATGCATGTACTGTACTGCAATCATCATATATGTGCATAACTGATGTAAATAATGCATTTGTAACCAAAATAAATATAGTAGGCTTTATTCAAATAAAATGAATGGGAGCAAGCAAGGAGGTGAGAGGCGCGCACGCAGGTCAGTACTGTATTGTAGCTCTCTCCTCGCAGTCTCTCTCTCTCACTCAGTCAGTCTCTCTGTCTCTCTCTCACTCAGTCTCTCTGTCTCTCTCTCACTCACTCTATCTCACTCACTCAGTCTCTCTCACTCACTCAGTCTCTCTCACTCACTCAGTCTCTATCACTCATTCAGTCTCTCTCACTCACTCACTCAGTCTCTCTCACTCACTCTCTCTCACTCACTCTCTCTCACTCAGTCAGTCACGCACTCAGTCACACACACATGCACTCAGTCACACACACATGCACTCAGTCACACACACATGCACTCAGTCACACACAGTCACACACAGTCACACACACATGCACTCAGTCACACACAGTCACACACACATGCACTCAGTCACACACAGTCACACACAGTCACACACAGTCACACACAGTCACTCAGTCACACACTGTCACTCAGTCACACACTGTCACTCAGTCACACACTGTCACTCAGTCACACACTGTCACTCAGTCACACACTGTCACTCAGTCACACACTGTCACTCAGTCACACACTCACTCAGTCACACACTGTCACTCAGTCACACACTCACTCAGTCACACACAGGGAGGAGGGAGGGAGGAGGGAGGGGGGAGGGAGGGGGGAGGGGGGAGGAGGGAGGGAGGGAGGGAGGAGGGAGGGGGGAGAAGCAGGAGAGCGGAGCAAGCAGAGTCACGGGCGGAATCACTGATTTAGCTGCTGCTTTATGGAGCGTAAGTGCAGGGGGAACGGAGACAGATGGGAGGGGGAACGGAGACAGATGGGAGGGCAGAGGGAACAGGGAGATCGAGCGCACCATAATGAAGACAAGCATGAAGGAGGTTGCAGGAGTGTTGAGGTGAGCACGCCGGCCCATGGTGTCCGTACTCGCGAAGCACGTGTACGTACACAGGGGTATGGTGCAACTAAAAATAAATGTACGTACTTGTGAGTGTACGTAAAGCGGGTGTACGTAAAACAGGGTATGCCTGTATATACAAATAAAAAATATTACTTACTTGTACCCCCTCCCTAAGTGATATTGGGGTCATCTGCTTCTCTGGCTACTCCATTTATTTATTTTATTTATTTATAAAATGTTTTACCAGGAAGTAATACATTGAGAGTTACCTCTCTTTTTCAAGTATGTCCTGGACATAGTTAATATGACAAATAATACATGGTTACAAAAACAGTTACATAAATGAACAGGGTATACATTATATACAATACATTGCATGCACAGTTAGAGAAGATGTATATTATAGGCTTATGTAACAGTTACAGACCAGATTAAAATGTGAGACAGCCTTAGTTTTGAAAGAACTTAAATTGGTGGTGGATGTGAGAGTCTCCGGTAGGTTGTTCCAGTTTTGGGGTGCACGGTAAGAGAAGGAGGAGCGGCCAGATACCTTGTTGAGCCTTGGGACCATGAGCAGTCTTTTGGAGACTGATCTCAGATGATAAGTGCTGCATGTGGTAGAGATGAGGAGCTTGTTGTGTACCTGTGTGGCAACAGAAGGGCTGAGTGCTCTGCGGGGTTGTGGGGAGAACAGGACAGGTTTACAGGTTACCTTAGTCGTGGGTGCAGCGCCTCCAGTCAGCATGGGTCCTTTGGATGGAAGGAGAATTCATTCTGACAGCTTGTTCTTGATTGTCAGACAGTGATCACACTGGTGTTGGCACAACTGTGTTTATTGGCAGGTACAGATCTCACAGCATGGCATTGCTTTCTTCTTTGGCCTATTCATATTAATGGTTCTCCTCCTAGGCCTCATAGTGAGACCCAGGGTAGCTGATACTCAGGGGGAGGATAGAGACAGAGAGAGAGAACCCAGAACTTTAGGAGAGTGCCAGTATTTATATCGTTTGGGTGTGACTTTAACTCTGACTCATAACAAGCCAGATCTGGATACTGATGGGCCATCACATTCAGTATGTGGCCCAATCAGTACCCACCCCTCAAGCTGACACTGTCAGACTGTTGCTAGGCCCGCCCTTGGATACATCTAATATATCCTAGGCTTCAAAAGCACACATGGCCTATTTGAAGGAATTAGCCCATCTACTGCCTGCACCTATCAGGACTTACACTGGTAGGGCCCAGGAAAAGAAGTAGCGGCCAGGGGCTAGGCTACACTTATGAGCACATTCACGTCTCAGACAGTACTGCAACCATGCTTGTCACATTATCTCGTAGTATACAATGCTTCCACAGCAAGCAGGGATTCTTGGAAATGTGCATGTAATTTCCCAGAATCCCTGGCTGCATTGGAAGCATTGTACGCTAGGAGATAATGGTGAAAAACAGGGTTGCAGAACTGTCTGAGACATGTGATTGTGCTTACAAGTAATATTTTTATTTGCTATAAAATCTTAAAAACTATTTTGAAAATAAAATAATTTAAAAATATATATATATTGGTTCCAGAAATGTTAAGGTTTTGGGGATATAAAGATGGGGTAGGTTCTGATTTCATCTCTAGTTATATATAGACTTAGGAGTTGCACAGAATTCCTTAACATCCTACATGGTACAGTATAGCAGTAAATTGCAATATATTCCAGCAGGCAGATTGATTAACTCAGATAAATTAGTCAATAATTTCTCATTACATTATATTTGGCCCTTACCCAACATGCTTGGAAGCTTTTTCCCATAGTGGAGATGATTTTAGGCCCAATAAGTAAGGTTGCTATTACTCATTCGTTTAAGAATGAAGCTTAAGGACTCTTTAGACTACAGTTGGTATCTGTGATTTATAAAGGGTGACTGAGTGAGCTTCAGTGGCACTTATTCTATGGAAAATTCTTCTTTCCTTTAAAAGTTATTGTTAAGTCTTTACTCTTGTTTTCTTTTGCATTACTGTAATTCCGTAGGTGAAGTATTTCATTTAACATACTTGCTTGAAGCGACTCTCTGCCTGTCACAATCTTGTTGCTAAGAACAACGTACTGTATTTCACGTTGAGTTGAATCTGCGTTTCCAGTATTACAAAATGTTTACATTTATATCATATGTAACATGGCCTCCCGGCAGTTACTTCTGCTTCTGGACATTTCCTCTGTCAGTCCTGTTAGTGCAGGAAGTGGAAAGGTTAAATCAAGTTTTAGGCCTGTATGTGTATTTCAGCCTTGAATGTTGTAGCAATATTTGAGGGCGGGCCTTGCAACTCTGAGGTTGTCAATCTCAGGGGTGGATATTGGTTGGAACGCCCCCTGATGTGAGTGGGACAATCTGTATCCGGCTTTGGCTTGTAATGAGTCAGAGTTAGTGACACTCCCCTGAGATGTTCAAATTGGGACATGCCTCCTAAATTAGTGTGTCAGTTAGTGTTCAGTTAGAGTTGAGAGTGAGCTGAGATAGAGAGGACACAACACATAAAGAAACCTGTCTCTCCCTTCCCCCCATGCTGAGGGGAAGGGGGGTGGGGGAGAATATCATGCTGTGCAGGCCTAGGAATGAGAGCTATGCTACCACTGATTCTCTGTGTTGGAGCTGCCATCAATAAAGCCATCAAGAAAAGACATTGCTGTGTGGCTTCATGTCTCTGGGTATGAGGAGTGTCAGTGAGGGTCTATCCTCTGAAGACCCCAGAGGATCCTCACTGGCTGGAGGCACTGCACCATCAAGATCAAGGTAATCTGTCCCCCTGTCACTTATATCCAAAGGAACCGTCTGTCCACTCAAGGTTGACCCCCACAACTAGTAGCCAAATAAGATATAATTGCGGAGCAGGAAAAAAGACCTTTTAAAGATGCGGGGTAAGGGCCACTTGCAGACCCACTTCCCATGTGGAGCCAGCGGCCGCAATTGCAGCAGCCCATGGAAGGAGCTCACACAGCTCACGAGAGTCCATCCTCTCTGTGTCTCCTGGTCTTGTGATACCTGAAAGGGTAATGACGCACTTCCTGCGCGACCACGATCCAGAAGTAACAAAGAAAAAATGATCGATATCAGCGCTGCTCCTTGGGATGATAGACTCACCAGGTAGGTAATAAAATCAATTTATTAAATCTACGTAAAACAGATACTAGAACATAACAAAAAAGACCTCCTCCCACATGAGAAAGGGCAAACTCGCCCGAAACATGTGGGAGGAGGTCTTTTTTGTTATGTTCTAGTATCTGTTTTATGTAGATTTAATAAATTGATTTTATTACCTACCTGGTGAGTCTGTCATCCCAAGGAGCAGCGCTGATATCGACCATTTTTTCTTTGTCCCCCTGTCACTGTCCTGGTTCTCCCCACACCACCGCGAACCCTCAGCCCTCATATTACCAGCAGGTTGCAGCACCATTACACCTGAAGTAATCAGAGAAGGAGAGTACCCCTCCCCTCCACCCCCCCATCTCACTTAGGGGGCGATGGGATAAAAGGGTTACACATATATCAACAAAATACCCCCAATTTTGTTTTTCAAATATTACTATTCGCTGTCTTTTTGTTTGCTATTGCAAATTATAATATTGCATAATCTGTACGAAAATGAATTTCTGATGTTACTTTAAAAAATGCAATGAAAATAAATAGCAGCTATTATGAGAATGTCGACTGCAGCCGCTCATTTAATTCAATTAAGAAAAGAGAGATCTATTCATTTAGGTTCCTTAAAAATATTGCATTGAGTATTCATATTAAATCCATCTGTTAGAGGAACATATGCCTCTCTTCAGTGTGTAATTGAATAAATCCCAAATGTTAATCTTCCAAAACCTTAAAGCAGCAGTAGAAGTGTGTAAAGATAATTCCACAGAGAGAATTTGAAAAAGACTTAACTTTCCAATTCATTTAAGGAGTAATTTATCTGTTTTTAGTGGAATTTTCAACATATAATTGTAGTTAATGGGGAATTTCAACCAAAAATGGCCAGATTGGCAGATAAACTGTAGAATAAGCCCCTTAGGGGTATATGGTATGTATAGAGTATGTAGCAACATCATTACATGTACTGTGTGTTTTTGCTTTAAATAGCTCATAGTTACATAGTGATATACTAGATGAGGTTCTCCATCAAGTTCAAACTATGGTAAATGTAGACGACAGATACTTATCCCACATTTGTAATTACAGTATATTGATCCAGAGGAAGGCAAACATTATCCAGTACAGTAATGGCAATCAGATTTCTCCCTGGATAAACATCCTTCCCATGTTTACTTATTTGGTATATCCCTGTATAACTTTCCTTTCTAAAAATATGTCCAACATTTTTTGAAGATATCTTTTGTATCTGCCATCACAGTTTCCAGGGGTAATGCATTTCACATTTTAACTGCCCTTACTAATATACTATTATTTTGTTGCTGGTGAAATCTGCTTTCCTCCGAATATATTTGTATATAGTTATCATATCCACTCATAGACGCTTCTTTTCTAATCTACAGTATGACAATCTAATTTAGCTAGACTCTCCTCGTAAGTCAGATTTCCCATCCCTTTATTAATTTGGTGGCTCTTCTCTGCACTTTTTCTAGTTCCATAATGTATTTTTATGGAGTGGTGCCCAAAACTGTACTCCATATTCAAAGTGTGGTCTTACCAATGCTGTATACAGTGGCATAATTATGCTTAACATCCCTGCTATCCATTCCCCATTTAATGCAAGATAAGATCTTATTTACCTTTGCAGCTGCTGCATGACATTGGGCACTATTGCTAAGCCTGCTGCCTCCAAGCACTCCTAAATCCTTCTCTATCAGGTATTCACCTAATTTTACCCCGATTTAATTTGGAAGTTGCCTGCTTATTCATGTTTCCCAAATGCATAACATTAAATGTATATGTATTAAACCTCATCTGCCATTTACTTGTCCAAGTTTCAAGTCTATCAAGTCTTTCTGGAGAGAAATTACATCCTGCTCTGATTTTACTACCTTACACAATTTAGTATCATCAGCAAAGATGGAGACTTTGCTCTTTATGCCAACCTCAAGGTCATTAATCAATACATTTAAAAGTTCTATTCTAGAAATGGCCAATGCCCAACCATTAAAACACTAGCAACCCCTTAATTACCTTAGTGGTTACTACTGCTAAGGTAATTAAGGGGTTAATTGTGTTTTAATGGGGTGGATGAATGTGTACTGCAGTTGCCCCAGGGTGGGTGGTTAGGCCTCCCGGGTGGGTAGCAGGAGGGGTTAAGCCCTTAATTACATAAGCAGTTACTACCGCTAAGGTAATTATGGGGTTGACCCCTAGAGGGGCCCCATCACCACACACAGTAATGGGCAAAAGCCCTATTGGCCAGATCGGGCTAATAGAGCTTTGCCTATTCAAAAGGATTCAATAGGCAGCCATCCTATAGTAAATAAAAGAAGTACTTACCTGTGCCAGGATGAAGGCCATCCTCATTCTCCTCTTCAGTGTCACCAACATTTAAAACAGTAGCTACCGGCCAGTAACCCTTAAATTAACTTAGCGGTAGTAACCGCTATGGTAATTAAGGGGTTACCACCCTCTCCTTGATAAAGGCAATCTATTTGCCGAAACGTTGGACCTTTGGTGGCACAATAAACTGCACCTTTAGAAATACCATGTGAAAAATGTGCAATATTGATTGATCTTAAATGATTCTACTGTAGTGCTTTGTGGGAAAAATTGAAGAAAAAAGGCAGGGATAGGTTATAACCAAATCAGGGATGGGGAAAAGCGGTGTTGATAATTCTCGTCTTGTGTTTCTTCTCTATATTCCTCTGTTTTGTTCTTAATTTTCATCCATCAATTCCTTAATAAGGAACGGGGATGAGACATTATTTTATTTTTGGTAATAGATTTTCTGTGGATATTTCCAATATAATAAAGTGTAATCATTAACTCATTTAAATAGTTTACTAGAGATAGAATTAATGTGCAAATCAGTAGAGAAGTGCCCCTAACAGGGCCTGCAGCCATCCGTCCATATGCTCCCCAGTTCCTCTCTGTAACTTCCTTAGAAGCCTCTCAAAGACCTGCTGGGGGAGGAGGGTGGGTCGTCAATGACTCTGATTTAGGTACCATGGTAGGGAGGGGCTTCATATCTGTCCCAGCCCCCACAGCCTGCCCAATCACCTCTTGTGAGCCATTTCTTTTGATCCTTTTGCGAGGTGTGAAGACAAGGAAAAGAGTAAGCACGAGGCAGGCACCTCTTCATATAACCTCCCTCAAATAACCTCATCTTCCTCCACCCTCACTTACTTAACCTATTCCCATTCAGGGCAATCGTTGGTTTTAAAATTGAACAGCCAATTTTGTAGCACATGTGCATAACCTATGATCGTCCTCCAATACTTGCAGTGATTAATTGCCTTATATTAGAAACGTAATCCCATTGCTGCCAGACGTGTGAGACATTTGTTCAGGCCTTTCTGGTAGCAAATGGATTAAAAGAGACCATGTTTGAAATTTTCAATCATTTACAAATATATCACACTAGTCCATCAGGGTTGATGAAGTAAATACAGTCAGCACACTGTGATTTGCTAACCGAAACTACTGAAACAAGCAACAAGTTCTGAAAATTGGGTGATCTTAAGTCTGACAATTAACAAAAAAGTAAGTCCAGGAAGAAGGGGGTTTCACAACATAAAGTATATATCAGAAATAAAAAATATATATCATATAAAATTAGCAATATGCATCATGTTCATTAATCATTTCCAATCAACCCTTTTAAATGGCATTAAGCATCAAAGAGTGATCACAAAAAGATACCTACAGTATTTAAGAGAAGCGCGTTAGTAAAACCATGTGATTAAGTTAATAGTGTCTTACCAGCTGATCAGTATGTCTTGTGACTAGAAATCATTCTTACAGTCTCTTTATATATGTTAGTCATTTTTTATTTTTTGGCCAAGGACACCTCTTAAAGGCTGAAGAATAGAATCCCATTTATATTCAAAACATTTTATGAAACAAATTAACAACTTCGTAAATATAACTACATTCTTTCCTTTTGCGATATCTGCAAGTTTTGCCAGACGTATATCATGAAGCTCCTATCTACCAAATTTAGTTAACGTCATCCATACATCTGCAGTTATAAGTAATATTAAATCACATATGAAACTGATGTTTGGCAGTTTTTGGCATAGGGCAGTATGTCCAAAATTAATCAGATTAGCAATTATTTATACATGTTTCATTCACCTTTATTCACAGGCAGGTTGAACTGGCTAATTTTCTAGATAATAGTTTTTATTTTCAAGCATAATAAATGATCTTAAAAGTTAGAAAAGGGCAAGAGATATAGAATATATAGGACCTTACATTGAATGAATACAGTATGTATGCACACATACAGTATCTCCTCTCTACCTCCTCTTGTTGTTCCATAGAAATACTTAACACTGAAGCAAGCAAGGCAACACTGGATCATATAAAAATAAGTAGAGCTATCTGAAGTGGAGAGAGACGAATCCGGAGCGACAACACACAGCCCAATGACGTCAGGATCCAGGTTTGAACATCAAAGCTTTATTGGAAACACATACATGGAACAGCAGGCTGCAGCACAGCCTCCTCCTCTACGCGTTTCACGATCTACTGGCTCCCAGACGAAGCGCCAGTAGAGCGTGAAACGCGTAGAAGAGGAGGCTGTGCTGCAGACTGCTGTTCCATGTGTGTGTTGCCAATAAAGCTTTGATGTTCAAACCTGGATCCTGACGTCATTTGGCTGTGTGTTGTCGCTCCGGATTCGTCTCTCTCTCTCTCCATGTTGCCATTGCCGGATGCATGCTGTGGGATTAACCGTTGAAGAATCGTTGGACCCAGAACGGATGAGCTGACAGGGGTAAGATTGCCGTTTTTCCCCTGAGCCCCAACCTTTATAGTGGTCCCTATACATTCTTTGCATTTTCCCTCCAGCCCTGTACACTCCAGTGTGTTTTCATTACCCAGCGCTAGCCTCAAGAGCGCATGACAGCTACACATCTCTGAGCTATCTGAAGTGTCCTGATACAATTATACCAATAGGTATGGATTACAATTGGCTTCTACCATCTATTCTATAGCAGAATGGCCTTTGTGGGAATTTGATTCATAGCACTCTTAATGACATTTTATGCATGGCCCAGCATACTTAACTGTTTATACAGTAGGATAATTTGTCACTGTGCTTTGTAAATAATTATGGTCCTAGGATAACAAGAGGTCCCATTAATACATGTTCAGTCATGTGAGTAAAAGGATCTACTGGTTATCTGCAAGCTTCTCTTCTTATCGTAAGGAATGAATCCACTTAAATCTCTTTTGCCTCCATTATTATTTTTTTAATCCAGTAATTTGGGTCAACAACATAAAAAAAAGTTCTCTATTGTATGTATTTCATACTAACATCACAAGAAGTGTTTTTTGTTATTCAAATATCAATGTATTTTCAAACCACATCAGGCAGAAAACGAGTCAGAGAACGCAATCACACTTATTTCACTTTCAGAAGCCATTAAAAAAAAAAAACCATGGAAATGTTTACGGTATTAAACATACCAACATCTCAGCTTTTCCTGAAATCTATATCTGTACAGTAAATGACTAGAAAAAGAATGCATTGTTCCAAGTTCAGTTTGTTCTAACATAATATAACGAAGGCATTGAACTGTTTGGAAGAAAATGTACTAAAAGTTTCCCTTACATGTGATTGTGGTTTTCTATCTTGTGTCCTTTTTTATTTTTTCCTTTTCATGCCTATCACCCAGATGCTGCATGCTCCGACCACATGCTTTAATGCTCTAACAGTTTTAAGATGCAAAACAATGAATACACAAAGACACTTTTATATTCCATCTTGAGCAACAGTAGATCAGCTTTAAATATATATACAATCAGCTTTAAATAAATATACACACCCATTTACGATATACATTACATACTGTGTGTACTGTATATATATATATATGTATAAGTATTATTTGTCAATGGCCGGGCCCTCCGATAGGCATCCCGGGGTTAGAAGTAAAGTCTTGACCTGGACCCCAGGCTGATTTGTCGAGTGAGGGGGAGTAGTTGTAGAGCAGGGAACTATTGTTAAGTCTGTGGGGGGTGGGGAGAGAAGCACAGAGAGGGGTGCCCCAATTTGTCAAGCAGGTGGCCCAGTCAAGGTGAGAGAGTCTGTCAAATGAAGGAAGCCCTTGGAGGGAGGGCTTCCTCCGTCAGCCTGGTTCTTTACCCCTCTCGATGTCCCTGCCAATGGCACAGACTATGCAGAAAATATAGAATATAGAATATAAGTAATGCTATAAGTTTTATAAAAGGAATAGCAGAGATACTGTAAATCTAGCTGAATTATATCACAGTGCCATTTGGTATTTGAGACACAGAAGGCTAGATCTTGACATGTTCCTATTCATTGAGTAGCTTAGGGAAACATATATAAATAATAATAACAACTTTTTTCACATAGCAGTTTTCTCCCAATGGGACTCAAAGCGCTTCAAAATTACAGTATAGAGCACGGTACACAGCACATATGAAATTTTCAGATACAATTCCTGCCCAGATGAATTGATAATCTGTTTTTGGTGCCTGAGGCACAGAAGATAAAGTGACTTGCCCAAGTCACAAGTAGCCAACACTGGGAACAGTGTCAGGTTCTCCTACTTCAAACTCAGTGTCATTGTTTACAGAGTGAGTGTCTTTACTCACTGAGCTGCTCCTTCATATTGCTTTGCCATAAGGTTCCTTATGTAGGGGTGTGTTAAATACCTCATGTGGATGTAGTGTGTGCCGGAGGGAGTGGTGCAGGTTCTGCGGCGGCCCGACAGTATAGGATGCCGCCATGTTATTGCGCAACCTTTCTGAGGGCGCTGACAAAGCGGAGAGGTCGCGCATGCACGGTGTAAGCGTGCGAACGACGGGCCAATAGGGGGAAGGCTCCGTTGGCAAACTACAACTCCCATGAGCTCTGGGACAGTCAGCTGATGTCAGGAGCCAATCAGAAGGCTGGGATTATGGGAGAAGAAAAGGGAAGAGTGGGGGAGAGGCCACGCTAAGCAGAGGGGATCTGGAAGGTAAAGGAGGAGGGTGTGTGAGTGCAGGGGGTCCGTGAACGCCTGCATAGGATAGCTTTACCCCGCAGGCCCTTAGGAATATCCCTGAGTCACAGTAGGCTGCTGTGCTACAGGGACACCCATAGTGGTAGAGATCATTCACCCTACTGTGTAGACAGTTAGGGACAAGTGTGAGGAACAAGGTGGTGCCGAGCTGTTTGGGACCAGGCAGCTGCACAGCGCGACATCAAAGGCAAGCAGAGGATACATTTTATCCTTTTCGAAGTTGTTACCGGGCACCGCTGTGACCGGAAGGTATTTACATCAAGTGCACCAACACCGGTTAACAGGCGTTGATCCCGCCTTAGGCGTAACTCTTTGGGACACTAGTGAAGTGGCCAAAGGCCTAAGTACACAGAACAATCTTTTCTATTAGTGCCAGGACACGGTGTGTGGGGGCACGTGGTGACAGGACAGAGCCATACTCATTAAGAGCGTGGCTGAGCCACTACTGTGCAGGACAATACTCCGTAGGAGTGTGGCTGAGCCACTTACGTTATAAGGACATTATCAGTTAGCTGAGTTAATGATAAGTGATAAGCGTATAAGGTTCTATGTTATTTGTTGATTGCTACGATAAAGTGATAAGGTAAAATTGCATTACAGTAAAACTGGTTGCACGCATATGTGTTGGTATGTTTCTTGCCCATGGAAATCTTATGTGACTGGGATCCTGGGTAAGTGGAGGCGCTGCGCTAATAAGTGTTACCCCAGGCTCTCAGCTAGCGGAGGTTCAGATCTCCTGGAGCCACAGGTGCGTGCAGTTACCCATAGTCTCTTTAGAGTGTCAGAAAAAGGGCTACATTTGGAGGCGCTGCTGAGATCTCAGACCTGGGGTGCCCTGTATTTTTTTCTCAACTGTGCGACAAGTTTTTTTTTCCCGCCATATTTGTGCCCTCGCAGCCTGAGGTGTGCAAGTGGGCCCAGCAGCATGAAATCCCCCTGACACGTGCCTTCGGCCTGGGACACGTCCCGCTACCCTCTCCCTGGGCACTGTGACTGATCAAGTCAGGAAACTTCCGCTCATGGACTCTGCCCGAGTGCAAGATCACTACTATGACAGGGAGCAGAATTGGCGTAAGATACTATTCGTCACCAATCGGGATATATGCCCCGAAGCGCTGCCCTCAGTACTACTTCTGCCCGACGCTCCCGGCATCCAATGCCCGTTAGTACAGGTGGATTCCGCCGAACCTCTGGCTGCGTCCACACCACAGAGAGGCAATGCTGGTGTAAGGAATCTGGTGTCTAAGGCCGTCAGCGCAACCATTACTCACCTCCCGTCGGTTCTCAGGCGTCCAAGCGTCTGCAGCGCAATTCCCACATACCTCCGTTGTCTGCCACTGGCACTCTGGCTCCTCGCCATCACAGGATTGCACCAACCGAAGAGGTGCCTGTTGAACCGCAGCCTCTGCGTGTGTCCCCAGCTCCACGCTCTATGCGCACACATGCATCTGTCTCTGTCCCCATGCGCATACGCGCGTCAGTCACCGAATCCACGCACACACGCACGCCAGCCCCAGACGTTATGTGCATGCATTCCCAGCTAACAGAGCACACGCCTAACAGAGCACTTTTAACCACTGCTCCTGCAGTGAGGCGTCGCCCCCAAGCATCACACAGTTCCATGCAAATCAATGATTACACTCAGCTGGGCTGTAACACCTCCCTCCTAACAGGCAGGACTCCTTGCAGTCCTCCAGGCCTGCCCCCTTTTCCCATTGGCCTGCCCAGCTTTATTATGCCTGTGCTTCCCATCACTCGTCGCTCGACATAGTTCTGTATGGAAGCATTTGACTACTCTCTCAGTGACTCCTCAGGTATTGACACGGATTGGACGACTACCACCTCTGGCTCTCGACTTTGGCTCTACTTGGACTTCGTGAGTTCTGGCATCCCTGTAACACGGCTCATACCTTCGACCATCCGCAACTCTTCAATCCCTGATCTTGGCAACGGCAATAACTACTCCTCCTCTACTGCCGGTACCGGCAAGTATTGTCTTCCTTACTATACCTGGCCTGGCAACACTTACACCACACTCCGGACGCGCTCCCTTTGCTGCGGGTGCGTGTATCCCTACGTCCCACCTCAGCACAGAGGATGGGTCTGGTCTGCGGGCAGCACCGGCGTAACATTATGTCGAGCGCACAAGACGCAGACCAGACTGAATTAGATATGAGGATTCCTAACCCCAAACCTTACGCAGGTGAATCTCAATATTTTCGGGGCTTCATTAATCAATGTGAGGTACAATTTGAAATGGCCCCCCACCAGTTTTCTACTGGCCGAAAGAAGGTGGCCTACGTTTATAATCTGTTGACGGGTAGCGCACTGGCTTGGGCCTCCCCCATCTGGGAGCAACGAGATGACCTTACCCAGAATTACTCAGCTTTCAAGACAGAATTCAGGCAAGTGTTTGATTCCCCCGCTCGTCGGGAGGTGGCGTCTTCTTCTCTTTTACCGATTACTCAAGGGCGAAGACTGGTGACTGAATATGCCATAGAGTTCCGGACCCTTGCAGCAGAGACCAACTGGGAACAGGAGGCCTACGTCGCCGTATTCTGGCAAGGACTGTCAGACAGCATCAAGGATGTACTTGCTCTCCAACCCAGGCCAGGTCTTTTGGAGGATCTCATCACTCTGGCGATTAGAGTGGACCAACGTATTCAGGTACGCCGCACGGAGCGCCAGTAACCTCTTCGTCTCTCTCTCTCAGCACTACTACAGTCCCCAGGTCCACTTCACCGCTCCGTCCTTCCTTGGACTCGTCCGAACCGATGCAATTGGGGGTTCAACGGGTTCGCACACCAATACGGCAATTCCACCGCGCCGGGGAATTCTGCTATTATTGCGGACCTGCAAAAACATCTGACCCAAGAATGTCCTCCATCTCTGGAAAACGGGAACACCCAGTGAGTATGAAGGGGCTCTTCGTGGGTGTTATGTCTCCTCGTCCCCTTCCCCCAAAAGGATTCCCTTAGAAACTCACTATACCCGTGTGCCTCTCAGGCCGTAAGTTCCGCGTCTCCACAGTAGCCTTCATAGACTCCGGAGCCGGAGGCAATTTCGTGGATCAAGAGTTCGCCAAACACTACCAGATATCGCTCGTGGAGAAAAAGATCCCCATCGCCTTGGTCGGAATTGATGGGCATCCACTCACGCCGGCATTTATCTCATTAGAGACGGTTCCGGTTGTACTTTCCTCTGATAATCACAAGGAAACCCTGACCCTCGACGTAATTCAGGCTCCGGGAACACCCATAACCCTAGGTTTGCCATGGTTACAACTACACAACCCACGGATCAATTGGACATCCACCAACCCCATCACTTGGGAACCAAGGTCAGGCGAACCACAGCGACTCCTAGCGAATACCACCGTTCCTGAGACGAACCTCCCTACGGTTTACCACCAGTTTCGGGACGTATTTAATAAGGTACAATCTGACCTTCTACCCCCACAAAGGTCATATGACTGTCCTATTGACCTGATTCCTGGTTATACATTACCTAAGTCCAAGACTTATCCTCTGTCTCTCCCCGAAACTAAGGCTATGGATGAGTACATTCAGGAGAACCTGAAGAAAGGTTTTATTCGTCCATCTACTTCACCAGCTGGAGCAGGGTTCTTCTTCGTAAAGAAGAAGGATGGAACTTTAAGACCTTATATTGATTATAGAGGGCTTAACCGCATCACCGTAAAGAATCGCTACCCACTCCCCCTTATCATTGAACTTTTTGATAGGTTGCAAGGTGCCAAAGTCTTCTCCAAGCTGGACCTCAGGGGAGCTTATAATCTTGTACGCATACGTCAAGGAGACGAATGGAAAACGGCCTTCAACACGCGTAGTGGCCACTACGAATACCTTGTGATGCCTTTCGGACTGTGTAATGCTCCGGCCGTTTTTCAAGATTTCATTAACGATGTCTTCCGCAAAGTACTCAACGACTTCGTCATAGTCTATCTGGATGATATCCTGATTTTTTCGAAGAATTTACAGGACCACATCTTTCATACATCTTATGTGCTCTCTCGCCTTCGTGAACATCACTTATATGCCAAGATGGAGAAATGTACCTTCCATCAGACTTCGACCCAGTTTCTAGGCTACATTATTTCCAGCGATGGTTTCATGATGGATCCGGACAAATTAAAAGCCATTACTAACTGGCCTAGACCCGACTCTCTTAAATCCGTCCAGCGCTTCCTGGGATTTGCGAACTACTACCGCAAGTTTATCCGTGATTTCTCCAAAATTGTTGCACCTATCACAGCCCTTACGAAGAAGGGGGCCGATCCGTCGGTTTGGTCACCAGAGGCCAATACCGCCTTCAACACACTTAAGGAGGCTTTTGTGTCCGCAACGGTTCTCCATCACCCCTTTCGTGTTGGAGGTGGACGCCTCTGATTCTGGCGCCGGTGCCATTCTATCCCAGAGACCTTCACCCCAAGAAAAATTGCATCCCTGCGCATTCTTTTCAAAGAGATTTACCTCAGCGGAGAGGAACTACGACGTGGGGAACAGAGAGTTACTGGCTGTTAAAATGGCACTTCAAGAATGGAGGCATCTCCTGGAAGGGTCGAGGGAACTGTTCACCATCCTCACAGACCATAAGAATTTATTATATATAGAGAACGCTCGCCGTCTGGGTCCACGGCAAGCCCGCTGGTCTTTGTTCTTTTCCAGATTTAATTTCACTCTGTCATATATTCCTGGAACTAAAAATGTCAAAGCCGATGCTCTCTCAAGACAACATTCTTCCAAAGAGAGACCAGAAGATTCCATGGAGAACATTTTACCTCACGAGAAGATTTTCGCTGCATCTTCCTACAGAAGCTTTGACAAGATCGTCAAGTCACAAAGGTCCATTCCAAAGAACCTGAAGGTCCCCAGGGGCAAGCTCTTTGTGAGACCTAATTTCATACCCGAGGTTCTGGATTGGGGACATGCCTCGAGAGCAGCTGGTCATCCTGGCTACAAAAAGACTTTGGACCTTATACGTCGCAACTTTTGGTGGCCCAAGATGTCCAAAGACATTTTCGAATATACGCACGCTTGTCCGGTCTGTGCGCAAAACAAGACAATTCATCAAAGGCCTCATGGTCTTCTCCTTCCTCTGCCCATCCCAGAATGTCCATGGTCTCACATATCAATGGATTTTATTGTGGAGTTGCCAAGGTCCAAAGGGATGAATACGATTTTAGTAGTGGTGGATCGTTTTTCTAAGATGGCTCACTTTATCCCGCTCAAAGGACTTCCCACCTCACCCGCCCTTGCTGATATCTTCACTGATCACATCTTTCACATTCATGGTATTCCTTCGTCCATCGTGTCTGACAGAGGGTCACAGTTCGTATCCAGATTTTGGACAACTTTTACCAAAAGACTAGGGATCTCTTCTTCTTTTTCCTCAGCTTACCATCCTCAGTCCAATGGTCAAACAGAAAGGGTCAATCAGTCCCTGGAAAAATACCTGAGGTGTTTCATTTCCAATTCTCAGGATGATTGGGCACAACTTTTGCCATGGGCCGAATATGCTTTTAACTCCACTACCAACGAGTCCACCCGAGAATCGCCATTTTTCATCAATTACGGTTTTCATCCCCCATGTCTTCCCGTCTCCAACATACCTTCCGGAGTCCCGGCTGTAGACGACCACATCTCTGCAATCAGCATGGTCCAAGATTCAGTCTGCTCTTCTTACCGCCTCTCACTGGGCCAAACATCAGGCAGATCGCCACCGCCGTCCGGCACCCAGATACAAGCCAGGGGATATGGTATGGCTGTCCTCAAGAAACATTTATTTGAAGGTACCTTCCCCAAAATTGGCGCAGAGGTTCCTGGGCCCTTTTCCGATAACTGAACAGATTAATCCGGTAGCATTCCGGCTTCAACTTCCCGACAGCATGAAGATACCAAACGTGTTTCACACATCTCTACTCAAGCCATTCGTATCCAGTCATTTCTTCCCCAATCATAACTGTAGGCCTGATCTGGTTATTACCCAGAATAGGGAAGAATATGAGGTCCAGTCCCTGCTCGATTCTCGCATATCCAGGGGTCAACTGCAGTTCCACATGCACTGGAAGGGTTTCGGCCCAGAAGAAAGGTCTTGGGTTCCACTTCGTGATATCCACACTCCGGTTCTTCTGAAGACTTTCAGGAAGAAGTTTCCAAACAAACCATTTAAGGACCGTCCTGAGGCCGTTCCTGAAGGGGGGGGTACTGTAAGGAATCTGGTGTCTAAGCGCCGTCAGCACGACCATTACTCACCTCCCGTCGGTACTCAGGCGTCCAAGCGTCTGCAGCGCAATTCCCATATACCTCCGTTGTCTGCCACTGGCACTCTGGCTCCTCGCCATCACAGGATTGCACCAACCGAAGAGGTGCCTGTTGAACCGCAGCCTCTGCGTGTGTCCCCAGCTCCGCGCTCTATGCGCACACGTGCATCTGTCTCTGTCCCCATGCGCATACGCGCATCAGTCACCGAATCCACGCACATACGCACGCCAGCCCCAGACATTATGTGCATGCATTCCCAGCTAACAGAGCACACGCCTAACAGAGCACTTTTAACCACTGCTCCTGCAGTGAGGCGTCGCCCCCAAGCATCACACAGTTCCATGCGAATCAATGATTACACTCAGCTGGGCTGTAACACCTCCCTCCTAACAGGCAGGACTCCTTGCAGTCCTCCAGGCCTGCCCCCTTTTCCCATTGGCCTGCCCAGCTTTATTATGCCTGTGCTTCCCATCACTCGTCGCTCGACATAGTTCTGTATAGAAGTATTTGACTACTCTCTCAGTGACTCCTCAGGTATTGACGCGGATTGGACGACTACCCCCTCTGGCTCTCGACTTTGGCTCTACTTGGACTTCGTGACTTTTGGCATCCCTGTAACACGGCTTATACCTTCGACCATCCGCAACTCTCCAATCCCTGATCTTGGCAACGGCAATAACTACTCCTCCTCTACTACCGGTACCGGCAAGTATTGTCTTCCATACTATACCTGGCCTGGCAACACTAACACCACACTCCGGACGCGCTCCCTTTGCTGCGGGTGCGTGTATCCCTACGTCCCACCTCAGCACAGAGGACGGGTCTGGTCTGCGGGCAGCACCAGCGTAACAGCTGGTCCGTTAAGTACCCTTGCGACCAGCCCTTCCCGTACCCCTGAGAGAAGTTTGAACCCCCGATGGCCTAGGCACTTCGTTCACCCCCTCAGCCATAGGCCAGCGTTGAGTAGAACCAGCCTGTCAAGACTAGATGCCTACTCCCCTGCTAGGAGTAGTCTGTTGGATAATGCCTCCATCCCTGTGCTTGCTGAAGCCATTCACCACTCCACGCAGTCCCACCAATACCGAAAGCTGAAGGCATTTTCTGGTGACAAACCCACCCCTCTGGGAGAAGTCGGATTCGAAGAGTGGCTGGATCACACGGAACAGGTACTTCCTGAATGGTCATGCACAGATGCCGTCCAGAGACAGCGTATAATTGAGTGCCTGCGACCCCCAGCGTCCCACATGGTGCACTGCTATCAGGACAACCACCCGGATGCTGATACGGCGGGCAGCATTTACTCCATTACCAAAACATATGAGGTTCCTGTGGATGCATTCGCCCTGATGGCCAGGTTCCACTCACTGACCCAGAAAGAGGGAGAGATGGTGTCTGATTTCCTTAGACGTCTGCATCTGGATCTGTGGACCCTGGTGAGAAAGGGGGTGGTGCAGAAGATGGATGCCAACGCACTGCGCACCACCCAGCTACTGAGAGGACTCCTCCCATTGCACCCGGTGTCCGTACGCGTCAGCGGCTGTCTCGCGCCGGGACAAGCACGGGCGTTCGACGACCTGATGGATCGGGTTCAGGCACATGAGACTGTGCTGCTGGGGCGTGACTTAACCCCGGGAAAGAAGACAGTGGTTACGACTAAAGACACCAAAAAGTCGAAGGCTAAAACCGAGGCGCCATGGGATCCGAATCCGGAAAAGGAGGACCTTGAGGCATCTGCAGCCGCCCGGGAGCGCACCGCGTCAGGGCGAACATCGCCGACCTTCCGAGATAACGCCTACCGCGGTCACCTCCAGTGCTATGCTTGTGGAAAGATTGGGCACATTCGAGCGCACTGCCCCTCCCCACTTAGGACGTGTCCCGGCCGGCCAAGTCCATGCTGTGTACCCCACAGGCCGGCGAAGTAGCGGCCAAGTCCTCGACGAGTAGTCAAATCGGACCACCGGCCATCCTCAAGGTCGTGATTGAAGGCATCTACTCCTCTGCGCTGATGGATACTGGATCCCAGGTGACCATAGTGTATTGGCCCTTCTACGATCAACACTTGCATCGGCTGCCTGCGGACTCGCTGAGACTGAGGGGACTGAGTCATGAAGACTACCCTATTGACAGAGTGGGGAAAGTACACGTGGAAATTCCCCAGTTGAACACAGGCAAGCATCATCCCATGGAGGGGGAAGCCTTAGTATGCCCAGAACCCCAGGATCATCCCAGCACCCCGATAATCATGGGGACCAACACAGACATCGTACAAGCTATGATTCGCATGTATCTGCAGGGAGCGGGTGAATTATCACTGCGGGTGCTAGCCATTTGCCCCGCCCTACAAGAAGCGTGTGGTAGGATTGCGACCGAAGAGGAGCACGGGATGCTGTATAGTCAAGAGCGGGGGCTGACCGAGATCCCTCCCGGGACAGGAAGAATGATGGCCGCTGCCTGTCATTATCCAGCCAGACGACCGGAGAATCAATTATTCTCCTTGGAAAGCACGGCACATGATGACCAGCGGCTCGGCTATGAAATATTGGCTCAGTGAATAAATGGTCGGGGAAGATTCCGGCCTGGACCCAGGTATACGTCCAAAACCTTTCCCCGTACCTCATGTGCATTGACCACCGACAACCGTTGGGTAGAATCTATCCAGTAACTCCGGAAGGGAAGACGGCCGGTGACTGCCCGGTGGCTTCCACCCATACCGTAACCCCAACGTTGGCGTTTGACTTTGGAGACTCACCATTGACGGAGGAGTGGAAAGGGAGACTGCAGACCAAACTGGAAGAGCGACGGGGAGTGTTTTCCATAAGTGATATGGATGTGGGGTGCAGTCGCAGTGCCCGGCACACCATTCGATTGAGCGATACCGCACCATTCCGCGAACGTTCCCGCCACATAGCACACCGGGATGTGAAAGAGGTGAGGAGACTATTAGCTGAGATGGAGGAAGCCGGTATCGTTCAAGGATCCCGCAGCCCCTACGCCTCGCCTATTGTGGTGGTCCGCAAAAAGAATGGGACCGTACGTCTCTGCGTAGACTATAGGACATTGAACAACTGCACGGTACCTGATCAGTACACACTGCCACGCATAGAGGACCTTCTGAATGCCTTGACGGGGAGTAAATGGTTCAGCATGCTAGACTTGCGATCGGGGTATTATCAGGTGCCCATGGACATGGAACATCAGGAGAGAACCGTTTTCATCTGTCCGCTAGGGTTCTACCAGTTCACCCGTATGCCGCAAGGGATATGTGGAGCTCCAGCCACCTTCCAGAGGCTAATGGAAAAGACACTGGGAGACATGAACACGCAAGAATGCTTGGTGTACCTGGATGAAATTATAGTGTTCGGGAAGACGCTGGAGGAGCATGAAGAGCGGCTGTTAAAGGTGTTGGGCCAACTCCAAAAGGAGGGACTTAAGCTGTCCCTGGACAAATGCAAGTTCTGCCGCACGTCCATGACCTATGTGGGCCACATTGTATCAGCAGAAGGGATATCCACCGACCCAGGGAAGATAGAAGCGGTAGTGAATTGGCCCCGGCCCAACAACGTCCAGGAACTACGGTCCTTCCTGGTGTTCTGCGGTTACTACCAGCGATTCGTGAAGGCTACTCAAGCAAAGCTAAAATCTTGAATAACCTCTTAAAAATCTATCCTGAAGAACCCGGTAGGACTGCTACCACTGCACAAACCCCCTTTGGAGAGAAATGGACTCCTGCTTGCGAGCAAGCATTCTTGAGATTGAAAACTAACCTAACGCAGGCCCCGGTGCTGGCCTATGCCGATCCTGACCGAGAGTACGTTCTACACGTGGATGCCAGCTTCAGCGGCTTGGGAGCAGTGTTGCATCAGAAACACGATACAGGGCTCCGACCAGTGGCTTATGCAAGTCGAAGTTTGACTCCAAGCGAACAGAATTACCCCGTCCACAAGTTGGAATTTCTAGCCCTCAAGTGGGCCGTAGTTGACAAGCTGCATGATTACTTGTATGGGGTACAGTTTGAAGTCAGGACAGATAACAACCCAATGACTTACATCAACACGTCCGCCAAATTGGACGCGACCGGTCACTGATGGTTGGCGGCACTGGCCAACTATCGGTTCAATCTTAAATACAAACCAGGGCCTACCAACATAGGGGCCGATGCTCTGTCACGGAGAGCTGGGCTTCAACCTACCACTGATGAGGAGGTGTGGGAAGAAATTCCGGGGCCAGGCATACGTGCTCTATGCTCCCTAGCAGCAGTGGTCAATGATCAGGTGGCCTTTTCGGAGTTGAGACTAGCTGATTCCCTAGGGTGTCAATCCCGGTCAGTCCCACGGGAGGACCAATGTCCGGAAGGGATGAACATTACGGAGGATAAGATCATCTCCTGGAAAGAACTGGTGCAACATCAGATTCAAGACCCAGTGGTGGAGCTAGCTCGCCAAGCCCTGCAACAAGGGGATCCCTCGATCCTTAAGCAAGCCCCCAGAGAACTGGTGAAACTACTACTGAACGAGTTCGGGAAATTCGAACTGGACAATTGCCTACTGTATCGGGTCATACCGTACTATAATCATCTCGACCGGCGACAACTATTCCTGCCTCAAAAGCTGAGAAATATGGTTCTTTGGGCACTACATGATGATCATGGCCATCTGGGTATCGACAAAACGTTCGGGTTACTCCGGGACCGGTTCTATTGGCCAAAAATGAGAGAATCAGTGGAAATGCATTGCCGACGGTGTACCCGCTGTATACAGAGGAAAACACTTTCCACTCGGGCGGCCCCCATGGCTCATCTGAAAAGCTCCGGTCCTATGGATTTGGTGTGCATGGATTTCTTGTGTATCGAGCCAGACACCAGGGGAATTGGTAACGTACTAGTGATTACAGACCACTATACAAGATACGCCCAAGCGTTCCCCACCAAAGATCAACGGGCGGTGACCGTGGCTGGAGTATTGTGGGAGAAATACTTCATTCATTATGGATTACCGAACCGACTACACTCGGATCAAGGCAGGGATTTCGAGAGTACTCTCATTGGGGAACAAAATATATCGTGCGCAACTAATAAACCTCTAATATAATCAGTGATACAATGTGTATTAACATATACCCTTCTAATTTTTACCCAACTGGTAAAACCACAAAAAAACCAGTGTGAATAAATAATTGTTTTTTACATAACCGTGTAATGTGATGTAGAAAGCGCCTGCTGCTATTAAACAGGGGGTGGCTCGGCACCCCCCAAACACTGAAGATATGGAGACAAAAAAACAGCGCACAACGCAAATAGTGAAGTATGAAAGTAACAAGCGTATATTAAAATAGGGGATAAATATTCTGCGTACATCAAGGTATTAGGACATAAACATTGAGTGTGTTAAACACACAAGTTACCACTCGGCGGCCGCTCATACAGGAGTCAGGAGTATGTTTCCCTTGGCAGGCGTCTGGGACAGCAGCTGCGATGCTTTTCCTTCCTAGGAACACCTCTGCATTCGGTCACCGTCTCTGTGGGAAACCCCCCTCTGGTCAGCTGGGCTCCAGACGGATCGAGCAATCTGCAGCCTGCAGACGCACTGGGAGGGTCCCCGGATTGGTCAGTGAGGACCTGGGTGGTTCGCAGAGCTCTCCGTTTAGTGCAGCCACAAGCAGGGGTGAACTGGCTGCGAAGTGACGTCACAGTGGCGATTTCAAAAGTACACAGCAAAAGCGGAAAAAAGTCTCTAAAGTGCCCAAATTGCACACATGGGATAGAGTAGCAATAAAACACTTGGACCAATTACATCCTACATGTTTCGTAGTCACAACAACTGATGAAGTAGTTAATGGAAAAGACACTGGGAGACATGAACACGCAAGAATGCTTGGTGTACCTGGATGAAATTATAGTGTTCGGGAAGACGCTGGAGGAGCATGAAGAGCGGCTGTTAAAGGTGTTGGGCCAACTCCAAAAGGAGGGACTTAAGCTGTCCCTGGACAAATGCAAGTTCTGCCGCACGTCCATGACCTATGTGGGCCACATTGTATCAGCAGAAGGGATATCCACCGACCCAGGGAAGATAGAAGCGGTAGTGAATTGGCCCCGGCCCAACAACGTCCAGGAACTACGGTCCTTCCTGGTGTTCTGCGGTTACTACCGGCGATTCGTGAAGGCTACTCAAGCAAAGCTAAAATCTTGAATAACCTCTTAAAAATCTATCCTGAAGAACCCGGTAGGACTGCTACCACTGCACAAACCCCCTTTGGAGAGAAATGGACTCCTGCTTGCGAGCAAGCATTCTTGAGATTGAAAACTAACCTAACGCAGGCCCCGGTGCTGGCCTATGCCGATCCTGACCGAGAGTACGTTCTACACGTGGATGCCAGCTTCAGCGGCTTGGGAGCAGTGTTGCATCAGAAACACGATACAGGGCTCCGACCAGTGGCTTATGCAAGTCGAAGTTTGACTCCAAGCGAACAGAATTACCCCGTCCACAAGTTGGAATTTCTAGCCCTCAAGTGGGCCGTAGTTGACAAGCTGCATGATTACTTGTATGGGGTACAGTTTGAAGTCAGGACAGATAACAACCCAATGACTTACATCAACACGTCCGCCAAATTGGACGCGACCGGTCACCGATGGTTGGCGGCACTGGCCAACTATCGGTTCAATCTTAAATACAAACCAGGGCCTACCAACATAGGGGCCGATGCTCTGTCACGGAGAGCTGGGCTTCAACCTACCACTGATGAGGAGGTGTGGGAAGAAATTCCGGGGCCAGGCATACGTGCTCTATGCTCCCTAGCAGCAGTGGTCAATGATCAGGTGGCCTTTTCGGAGTTGAGACTAGCTGATTCCCTAGGGTGTCAATCCCGGTCAGTCCCACGGGAGGACCAATGTCCGGAAGGGATGAACATTACGGAGGATAAGATCATCTCCTGGAAAGAACTGGTGCAACATCAGATTCAAGACCCAGTGGTGGAGCTAGCTCGCCAAGCCCTGCAACAAGGGGATCCCTCGATCCTTAAGCAAGCCCCCAGAGAACTGGTGAAACTACTACTGAACGAGTTCGGGAAATTCGAACTGGACAATTGCCTACTGTATCGGGTCATACCGTACTATAATCATCTCGACCGGCGACAACTATTCCTGCCTCAAAAGCTGAGAAATATGTTCTTCGGGCACTACATGATGATCATGGCCATCTGGGTATCGACAAAACGTTCGGGTTACTCCGGGACCGGTTCTATTGGCCAAAAATGAGAGAATCAGTGGAAATGCATTGCCGACGGTGTACCCGCTGTATACAGAGGAAAACACTTTCCACTCGGGCGGCCCCCATGGCTCATCTGAAAAGCTCCAGTCCTATGGATTTGGTGTGCATGGATTTCTTGTGTATCGAGCCAGACACCAGGGGCATTGGTAACGTACTAGTGATTACAGACCACTATACAAGATACGCCCAAGCGTTCCCCACCAAAGATCAACGGGCGGTGACCGTGGCTGGAGTATTGTGGGAGAAATACTTCATTCATTATGGATTACCGAACCGACTACACTCGGATCAAGGCAGGGATTTCGAGAGTACTCTCATTGGGGAACAAAATATATCGTGCGCAACTAATAAACCTCTAATATAATCAGTGATACAATGTGTATTAACATATACCCTTCTAATTTTTACCCAACTGGTAAAACCACAAAAAAACCAGTGTGAATAAATAATTGTTTTTTACATAACCGTGTAATGTGATGTAGAAAGCGCCTGCTGCTATTAAACAGGGGGTGGCTCGGCACCCCCCAAACACTGAAGATATGGAGACAAAAAAACAGCGCACAACGCAAATAGTGAAGTATGAAAGTAACAAGCGTATATTAAAATAGGGGATAAATATTCTGCGTACATCAAGGTATTAGGACATAAACATTGAGTGTGTTAAACACACAAGTTACCACTCGGCGGCCGCTCATACAGGAGTCAGGAGTATGTTTCCCTTGGCAGGCGTCTGGGACAGCAGCTGCAATGCTTTTCCTTCCTAGGAACACCTCTGCATTCGGTCACCGTCTCTGTGGGAAACCCCCCTCTGGTCAGCTGGGCTCCAGACGGATCGAGCAATCTGCAGCCTGCAGACGCACTGGGAGGGTCCCCGGATTGGTCAGTGAGGACCTGGGTGGTTCGCAGAGCTCTCCGTTTAGTGCAGCCACAAGCAGGGGTGAACTGGCTGCGAAGTGACGTCACAGTGGCGATTTCAAAAGTACACAGCAAAAGCGGAAAAAAGTCTCTAAAGTGCCCAAATTGCACACATGGGATAGAGTAGCAATAAAACACTTGGACCAATTACATCCTACATGTTTCGTAGTCACAACAACTGATGAAGCTGTGCAGCCAACGAATTGGAAGTGCCCACTGTTTCAATTGATGGAAAAGCTGAAAGTACAGAGGATGGACCAGAGACTGTAATAAATGCAACCTCTGAGAATCCTATGGAGGGAACCTCTCAAAGGGGCCTTCTGACCACGGGGGCATCTCCCGAAGGAGCTACGGGTAAAGAGCCCCTTGGTCCAACGACAGATACGCTGACTCCCGTGAGCCAGCCACTAGACCCGCAGAGCCCGTGCTTTGTGCCCCAAAAAGACTTTGTAGACCTATTAAGCCCCTCAAGGGCAGAGTTTGAAATGCCAAACGAGACTTGCTACTCTCCCGAGGAGGTAGCTGAAGAGCAACTTCGCCGAAGCCAAAGAACTGGTCAGCCTCCAATGAGAATGGCTTATGATCGATTTGGGGCACCCCATTATGAGGCTCAGCAGTGGGCTCGCAGCAGAGTGCAATCTGTTGCTGTAATGTTCAATGAAATGTGCAATCTAATCTAGAGCTGATAAGCAAGATCGCATTTATGTTGTGTCATTTTTATTATATAATGTTCTGTGTATAGTTACGTAAGTTGTGACCCAAGCGGGGATGTTGGATTCTGCAAGGGGGAGAATGTAGGGGTGTATTAAATACCTCATGTGGATGTAGTGTGTGCCGGAGGGAGTGGTGCAGGTTCCACGGTGGCCCGACAGTATAAGGCGCCGCCATGTTATTGCGCAACCTTTCTGAGGGCACTGACAGAGCGGAGAGGTCGTGCATGCGCGGTGTAAGTGCGCGAACGACGGACCAATTGGGGAAAGGCTCTGTTGGCAAACTACAACTCCCATGAGCTTTGGGACAGTCAGCTGATGTCAGGAGCCAATCAGAAGGCTGGGATTACGGAAGAAGGAAAGGGAAGCGTGGGGGAGAGACCACGCTAGGCAGAGGGGATCCAGAAGGTAAAGGAGGAGGGTGTGTGAGTGCAGGGGGTCCGTGACCCGCCTGCATAGGATAGCTTTACCCCGCAGGCCCTTAGGAATATCCCTGAGTCACAGTAGGCTGCTGGGCTGCAGGGACGCCCATAGTGGTAGAGATCATTCACCTTACTGTGTAGACAGTTAGGGACGAGTGTTCGGAACAAGGTGGTGCCGCGCTGTTTGGGACCAGGCAGCTGCACAGCGCGACATCAAAGGCAAGCAGAGGATACGTCTGATCCTTTTCGAAGTTGTTACCGGTCACCGCCGTGACCAGAAGGTATTTACATCAAGTGCACCAACACCGGTCAACAGGCGCTGATCCCGCCTTAGGCGTAACTCTTTGGGGACACTAGTGAAGTGGCCAACGGCCTAAGTACACAGAACAATCTTTTCTATTAGTACCAGGACACGGTGTGTGGGGGCACGCGGTGACAGGACAGAGACATACTCATTAAGAGCGTGGCTGAGCCACTTACATTATAAGGACATTATCAGTTAGCTGTTTTAATGATAAGTGATAAGCGTATAGTATAAGGTTCTATGTTATGTGTTGATTGCTACGATAAAGTGATAAGGTTATTATTGCATTACAGTAAAACTGGTTGCACGCATATGTGTTGGTATGTTTCTTGCCCAGGGGAATCTTAAATGATGGGGATCCTGGGTAAGTGGAGGCGCTGCGCTAATAAGTGTTACCCCAGGCTCCCAGCTAGCGGAGGCTCAGATCTCCTGGAGCCACAGGTGCGTGCAGTTACCCGTAGTCTCTTTAGAGTGTCAGAAAAAGGGCTACACTTATATTCTCTACTAGTGTTAGGACCTGCAAATTGGTCATGCCATGACAGTTGCTGCAGGCTTATAACGCTTCGGGTTTAACAAAATTACCGTTACTCATGAGAAGCTTAGCACTGAAGTATTGTACTTGTATGTATTTTGTCACTTTGGATGTAGCACTAGGCATTTCTGTCTTTTGTTGTATACATTTGACCACGCTCAGCAGCACTCCTTTTTGACACAAATATATATGCTCTATAAATTATGTGGTGGGTTTGGGGGTTCTTGAGCTTGCTGGGATTGTGTGTTCCTTATGTAGCCCTCTTTCCCCCTGACTAAAGAGACTACCGGTACTGCCGTTACCTGTTGGCTCACAGAAGGCCTAAGCCTCTGCTTCTGGGAGCCAGGGGTTGTATATCAATCGCCTCAGTGCAGCGCCTCCACCTGCGAGGGATCCCAGCATAATGGGAGGAGCCCCTCACAGGAACCAATCGTAATAGTAAACACACACAGTATATAATAACAACCTTTACTGACAGCACATATAACATAACACCACCACACAGTATTGTGAACACCCCAACTCAGTACCACCAATTAGTGTCCCTGAAGTACACTGGGTGCTAGGCACCAATACCCTGATGGCCCTTTCCCAATGTCCAGGCTCACCCAAAAGTGTAGGGAGTAGCGCTAACCTGTGAGATGTTGGTGCACTTTGTTGAGGTACCTGCCGAGTACTCCAGTACTTGGTGTGGTTGACTTAGCAACAAGGATCCTTCTGATCAGGCGACATGGTCCTCCATGATCGTGTCCGCCCCTGCATTGGGTGGACTCCAGTAGTAAGATCTCACCTTTAAGAGTCTCTGATAACACCGTGGTAGTCAGGTCCCAGACCACAGGCCACAATCACCGCACGGTGTCTTTCTTTTGTCCCTGACACTACAGTAAGATGGGGAAGTGTCCCTATCTATGGCGCCTTCCCTGAAGCAGCCACAAACTCCCTTGATTACGGCCTATCTGGGACCTAAGGGGGGTTATCTGGCATAGTCTGAGTGCCACTGACACTCAGACCCTACCTCTCCTGGCTCCAACTGATGCCTTGCGCTCCTAGTGCGCCAAATGTAGCAATCTCCCTTCAGTAGCTTGCTGCAGCCCTATTGGCTAAGCCTCGCTGTGTGACCTCTGCTCCTGGTGCATTCTGGGAAGTGTAGTTCCCCTGCGGAACATTGTAGCAGATGGCTGTCGCTCTCCTATGCTCACGGTGCATGCGTGCATATCTAAAAGGGCTACCAATGCCTCCGTCCCTCTCTGCGCATGTGCAGGACCCTATGCGCATGCTCACGGGTCAACATGGCGGCACCGGCACTGCCCGGACCTCCTGCCGCTCCTTGCGCCCCATCAGCTGCCTCCCGCAATGCTGCCATAACTCGCAACACACAGCAACAGCCATACTAGCCTCCCCTTTCCCCGCATCAGAGGTAAGGGGGGGCAGGGGGACACGCTTCACATATTCTTTTCAAGCAAAAGGGACATAACTGTATGTTATGAATTAGCACCTCTTAGTTAATATGGCCAAACATAAGGTCCAATGAATGGTATCGCACCACAATTGGCATGACTGGCCGTTCATATCGGAATGGGGTGTGATACGCTTCCTTGGAGCAAAGCGAATATGCCACTAAGTGTGTTCAAGCTCCCTAACTACAACTTTTGTCCTTACAGAAATAAAGATATATATTAGCATAATATCTTAGATTACCACCTAGACATGATATAACTGGACATTACTAATAAGGGATAAATACGTGTGGCTAGGAAGCTAAAAATGACATGTGCATGTTGGGATAACGGGGAGTAGTCAGGCACATAGGTATACTTACATACACTATTTACAATATCAAGCACTTTCCATAAAGTTATGTGATTGTCTAGATTGAATGCTTGACCTGAAGCTGTATTCACATAGGGTTCAGTTCTATCCATGAGCCAACATTTGCCAGACTTGTAATAAAACAATTAAAGGTGGAAAAGGGGCTTATTTTGACAGCACACTGCTTACCTGGCGTGAGAATCGCCTGCTCGTGATAAGAAGGTAATGTACAGATGTAGCAGACGTTATTGCACTGGCTGACATGTTGCAACAGGCCATAAGCATCAACAGCAGGCATTGTTTTGAATAAACTGCGCACAAAAAGGGAGCAGGGCTAAAGCACTATTCACCATTGGAGCACGTCAGCGCATGAAAAAACTTCTGCTACAGTACAGTACAGTACATCTATAATTCAGTCAGTCCCAATTTTCTTGTTTGGCTAATTTTATACATTTGTGTGTTTTCACTCACTAAAGTACTTCATTTTTTGCAATAAATTAAATTTAACTGGGTATCTGATGTTTAAAAATGCAAGCTTTCAATCACTAGCCCCATGTGTGTATTATGTTTGTTTATTTTGTGTGTGAAAACTTGACATTGGTGTTTAGAATATTATGAGAGAAAATTCATAACATTGACGCATTTATTGATCTGTTTAAATCATTTGAAAGTAATACAAGTTAAAACTTATCGAAAAATAACTGCAGCAAAACAACACAATTCAAACTTTTCCCCTATCTGTAGGGTGACCAGTTGTCCCGGTTTAGCTGGGACAGTACCGTTTTTTCATGTGCTGTCCCGGTTTTTTATGTGCTGTCCCGTTTTTTTATGTGCTGTCCCGGTTTTCAATTGATTCTCAAAATGTCCCGGTTTTTACTTGGGGTCCCGGCTTTTGGCGCTGCGGGGAGCGGAGGATGCAGGGAGCGGAGGATGCTGGCTGCCCTCCCAAGCGGGCGGGGGGTTGGGGAGAAAGCAGGAGAATGCCGGCTGTGATTGTTGGAGAATGCAGGGAGGGGGTGGCGTTTTGACGATGTGCTGCAAGCTGGGCCCTTCCCTCAGCACTGCCCCCCTCCCTTCTCTCCTACAGTAATGCCGGGTCCTCCCTTTCCTTAGGCTCCACCCCTCTGTCCCTCCCTTTAGGCTCCGCGGGCCTGCCAGCCTCATCTGCACACTGGCTACCTATGCTGCTCCAGCAGCCCATCCACGGGCCCCAGGTAACCCACATGCCCCCTCCCAGGCACCATACCCACCCCAAGGGGGGAGAGGCCTTATTTTTGTGTGTGTTTGCAGAGGTGGGCTGATTGTGTCTGTGTGTGTCACTGTGTGTGTGTGTGTGTGTGTGTGTCATTGTCTGTGTGTGTGTCACTGCCTGTTGGTGTGTGTGTCACTGCCTGTCTGTGTGTGTGTCACTGTCTGTGTGTGTGTCACTGTCTGTGTGTGTGTGTGTGTGTGTGTGTGTGTGTGTGTGTGTGTGTGTGTGTGTGTGTGTGTGTGTGTGTGTGTGTGTGTGTGTGTGTGTGTGTGTGTGTGTGTGTGTGTGTGTCACTGTCTGTGTGTGTGTGTGTGTGTGTCACTGTGTGTGTGTGTCACTGTGTGTGTGTGTCACTGTCTGTGTGTGTGTGTGTGTGTGTGTGTGTATCACTGTATGTGTGTGTGTCAGTGTCACTGTGTGTGTGTGTGTGTGTGTGTGTGTGTGTGTGTGTGTGTGTGTGTGTGTGTGTGTGTGTGTGTGTGTGTGTGTGTGTGTGTGTGTGTGTGTGTGTGTATCACTGTCTGTCTGTGTGTGTGTATCACTGTCTGTCTGTGTGCGTGTGTGTATCACTGTGTGTGTGTGTGTGTGTGTGTGTGTGTGTGTGTGTGTGTGTGTGTGTGTGTGTGTGTGTGTGTGTGTGTGTGTGTGTGTGTGTGTGTGTGTGTGTGTGTGTGTGTGTGTGTGTGCCACTGTCTGTCTGTGTGTGTGTCACTGTCTGTGTGTGTGTCACTGTCTGTCTGTGTCTGTGTTACTGTCTGTCTGTGTGTCACTGTCTGTGTGTGTGTGTGTGTCTGTGTCACTGTCTCTGTGTGTGTGGCTGTATCCTCCCCTCCAAATTTCATCAACATGGCTGCGCGACGTCACATAATGCACATTGCCATAACAACAAGACACTTCATGACGTCACACGGCATCCAGTTGACATGACAACGGGACATATTATGGCGCCGAGGCATCACGTGATGCCACATTGTCATGGCAACATGTCACGTGACGTAATTTGTTTTATAAATAATTTTTTAATGTGTCCCGGTTTTTCATTTTGAAAATCTGGTCACCTTACCTATCTGCAATGTGAGGCTTATATTATAGGATTTGGATTCAATATGCCACGTAGTGTTGAAAATACCTTGCATTGTTCAGGAAACCATTAGTTTGTTCTAAAACTTTGTAAGGTTAAGCAAACATTTAAAAAAAATGTTATCTGTTTTATTCACTGTGTTATATTGAACAACGCGGAAGCACGATTAAAAGCTGTTTTCTTATTGTTCTCAATCCCATTCATTTTTAAAACAAAAAGCGTTGAAAGGAAAAGTGGCCTGCCATGATTTTTATCTTTCATTTAGTTTCACATACACCATCTCTTACACATTCTGTTTTGTCGGTATTGAAATAATGAGCACTCGTTTTGCAATTAAAGCTCCAAATCTCTTGCAGCCTGGTTTGCGATGTTTGATATTTGATATGAAAACTTATCTTTAAAATATATTCTCTTAGCCCAACTAAAAAAAAAATATTACCTACTCTTGAAGTACTCCCAGTTTTGCACAGTATGAAACAAGATAATTACCCTTTAAATTGTCCCAAATTTCCTGGATAAGTGACCCAATAACGTATTTTTACACATATCCATGCACTAAAAGAATAGCAAACATTATACTGCATGTTAAATAGAAAGTGTGGGGGATATCAAAGGATGTGCACTGACTTGTTTGATATTGATTGAAAGTCTACTAACTGTCCAAAGGTTTAGATGTTCTTCATTTAACTGTTTCCATTTTTTAATCTGATTCCTTACCTTGTACCCTGAAAATGAAAGCCCGCTGGAAACATGTGGAATACATTTTTTTGATTATTTTAATAACAATGTCTAGTTCTCAGTATTGCTTTCCGCTATACGAGGGGAAACTAGTGTAGCCATGCATAACAATGTCTACAGTCATCTCTCCTACTGGAAGCAAAACCTGGTAAGTTACAGGAATGCCAGTAGTAATCATGGAGGTTTGCCCTCACACCCTGGTGAGGTGCCCTATGTACGGATGGGAATGGCTACATGCTCTGAGTCCATGGTTAGTGACATCAGAGATGTGCCTGCCTCCTGAGGTATATAAGGCACTGCCTAAAGTTGTTGTTGTGGTTGCTGCGGGTTGATGTTACAAGGTGAAGGCGAAGCAACAAGTTCTAAGGTACCCACTAGTGCAGTAACTAGTGGCACCGCTCTATCAGTAGCCAGAGAGGGCCAACTGTATCCAGGGACCTGGCACAGGGTCATCTCCCTACGGGGAGAGGGGATCCCACTCCATTGGGAGGGCGTACCTTTTAAAGGGGAGCACGGAGCAATGTGCGGCTGAAGCAATGACTGTGAGGGGCAGCTGGCCCATATCACCACGCACAATAAAGATGACTTGTTCAACGAGAGCCCCATGGTGTGAGTCTGAAATTACTCTCCAGGGGCCCTCACCGCCAAGAAGGAGTTCCTCATCAGGACCATCTACCTGCGGACGCATAGATCCTGATGAGCTGGAGGAGCTGCACATGATGTAGGTAGGACTCACACCCACTACCTCAGCTGCCTGTCTGGCTTGACATCCCCGAATACCATCATGCGGGAGACTCAGGAGTCCTGTTGCCTACAGGTGCACCACCAGACACGAACATGTAATGAGGGCTGGATAGACCACAGGGGCCAATGTGAGATTGGGTGGGTCAGACCAGAGGGAACAACCGTTACACTAGATTTAAATCTTAGTGTATCAGCTGGAATGACGGCCACATAAAGTATCTCCTTTGCTCTCTAAGCCTAAGCAGAAGAGCCTTGCCTACACGTACATATACATTACATATAAACTATTTAAACCAAAGTTCAGACTGCCCCAAAACACACTACAGTACCTTCAGCCCTAGGATTTTACTAATCCTCAAAAGCCTCCACATGATTACCCATCTCATACTGTAATTCTATGGCTGAACTACAAGTTCTGTAAAATGGTCCCAAGAGAGACTGATCACTACTGTATGGCCAGATATGCTGCAGTTTTTGGACAAAGCAGGCAATGCTGTTCTCCAATATCTGTATGATCGCTGAGCGCCTCTGGCATGACTATCCTGAAGCTTGCTGCAACCACACATGACATAATCTGACACATATTTTACTCAGTGATTCATTTATTTTAATATTGTGGAGGCTATTTATCAAAGTCTCTCAGCTGCAAAACGCAGGAAATACTGATGCAAAAAAACATTCTACATGTAGAAAAAAATATAGATTTATTTTCTTTGATAAATTTGGTCCTCTTTTTTGCATCCAAAACTTGGCTAAATACAGTAGACCTTTGTATTAGGTTCTGAGCCTGCGTGTATGTAGATGTGCTGTGTTGACATTCTGCTGTGTAAGACAATACACCACAACATTTTGTCATCTATATCACCCAATGGGTACTTAATTTAACAGAGTACAGTCTTTTAGGGCTTTTTTCAGGTAAATTATTAGAAAAGAAAGTAAAATAGCATGTCATATTTATATATACAAATGCAGTATATTTTGTAAAAAAAACCTGAAGAAGGGACCTGTTCTGTCCTGTAAGCTTGTGCTTTTTAAAAAAAACACTAGTTAGCAATAAAAGGAAACACTTTTACCAGAGTTTTGTTCTTTTTTTTTCTTCTTTTTTTCTATTATTCTTATTATTTTTTATTTATTTATTTATTTAATTACCTTTCTGACTACTCTATGGGCTAGCAGGGTTCCATCCTCCAACTGTTACAAAACCCAATTTCTGAAAAAAAATGTTTAACCCATTTTTGATACCTGAGGCTAGCAAAGCACCAGAGGGGTTAAAATGCGAAATAAGTTATCTATAACTAAAACATAAAAAGCATATCATTTTAACCACTTAGTAGCCCAAGTGACACCTTGGGCTACATTTAAAGGGTAAATATGTGAATATGGTAAAGCAAAATGTAATATTATGTATCTGTATTGCCTATTCTAGGTTAGTAATAGTCTTATTTTCCCTATGTTTACAGTGGCCTCTATATACAAAGGCAATATAACGCCAGTCAGGGGATGGTGATAAAAATCTCCATTTTTGGCGATAGCCCAATACAACAGGTGTCTGACCAGTAAATAGCTTATAAATAAGTAATTACTCATTTGCATACCCCCTGCGTTAAAACTATCGCAGAAATATTGTCGCTGTGAAGCGTCCCTTATTTCTGCTTTCCCGCTATCGATATGGCTTTAGTGACTTGGTTAATAAATCAAATTAGCATTAAATACCTTTGAAAGCCAATTGTTTCATGTGTCGACCTTTAAGGAATCTGGGCCTATAAAATAAAAATTCACTTGCTACTGTATGAGGAAATGGTCAGAAGCTGGTAAAGAATGCAATATTTCACTGCACAGTTCATAAACTATTAGATTGTGAGCAATTGAACAGCATGTCACCAAAGCTCAATGTGAACAAAGTGCTTATTACACAGCATGCAGAGGTCAGTCTCCACTCTACATACCTTGATTGAATTTGCAGTGTTTAGTATTTATCAATCTCTAATCTGTATTTTTATATGAGTGCCTTGCAACTCACTTCATAGATGAGCAAGTGCTTTATTATTTTGTTAAAATACTTTACCTTTGTTTGTTTCCCCTGAATTGTGTTTTTTTTTTATCACTCAAAAAGGACAAGTAGTTTTTTCAGATAGATATTTTTTTTAGGTTGCTCATTATTCATGGCAAGTTATAGCATTGTAGTATGATATATAAGCCCAGAGCTGTTAACTACTTTCATTAAATGAAAATTCTACATAAGAGAACATAGAAAGTGCATTATATGACAATTTATTTAATTAAAATAAGTTACTTTAAGCTCATGGAATTATCCTGTTTGTACACCCAGATATGCTGCTGTATTATTTTGATCAAGGGGATATTTACTAAATAGCAGTGCAGACAATAATGTGTCCTATGACTCCATAAGATGCCACCTGGATATTACAGTATTTATTAATGGACTGTAAGACATGTTACAACAACTGTAACATGTGATTTGGCTCCACACGAGGTTCTCTGAAAGATATCAAATGGTTAAAGTGCAGTACAGAGTTAAATAATCACATGGTCAATATCTGAATATGATGAATGCTATACTATATTTACATTTTTACTTACAAAGGTAAAAAAAACACATTTAAATGCTGTATTTGTATACATTTAAACAACACAACAATTCTACATCGCCATTATTTCATTTGACAATTAATAAAGCTAGGAAAAATAGGGTTATTGACCTGGTTTAGAGGAGTAGCTTGAGTTCACAAAAGTCGCCTATAATTAATATATTGTTATGATCATCTAGAAACCTTCTTTTTTTGTCAAATATTAATGCAAAACAATGTTTGTGGAGCTTTGACTGGGGATTTTGTAAAAGTGAATACCTGCATGTTAACTTTGATTTTTAACCCCTTACTAGCCAAAAAAACAAAATCCATATATACTATTTATTCTGGGTGTTTTTCAAAGAAATGCTTCTAACCCATTAGAAATCATGTTTTGGGGTTTATGTATCAGTTTCATTTTGGAATAAGAGAGTTCAAATGTAATTTTAATCAATGTACTGCTGCGGCACAGTTTATTCGAGCATTTGCCCGTTCTGTGCCGCAGCAGTAGCCTGGCGCGCGCCCGAGAGTGACGGGCGCGCGCCGAAGCAGCGGAAGAGCGCCCTCCGATCGGGGCGCTCTCCCTACCGCTGCCGGGTCCGCCGGGTCCCCCGGAACCCCCTGCCGCTGTCCCGCGATCGCGGGACACCAGGGCTCCCTCGGGGAGCCCCTGGACGCGCGTGCAGGGGGCGCACGCTCCCGAAGACGCGTGACCGCGCGTCTATGACGCGCGGCACGCCGAGGGGCGGCCACTAGCAAGCCGGGAAATCTCCCGGCTTGCGGATCTGGCCGCAGTGTAATAAACTGTGTCGCCAGTGTATTACAATACAACGTTGCACTATATATATGTCTGTCAAATTGCAATTTGGTGGAAGGATTTAGATGAGAGTTTGTGGCTTACACCTATTGACTTGAAGGATTGAAAAATGATTACTGAATAAGCCCCTCACAGTTACAAAATGTACATATCAAAACAAGATGGATAACTATTTGCACCTCTGCGTGTCATTTTTCAGCCTCTTTTCAAAAATGTTCCAGGTCTGAATGGCATAAACCTCCTTGATTTGCAATCTGCGTAAGATCTTAAAACCTTGAATAAAACATTTGTTATATAGCTTGGAGCAGACAATGCAGGGTTTTAGAGCATTTTACTCTGTACAGTACATTGCTGGTATATTGATACCATCAAATTGTGAAATTTTCTAAGAATGTCATTACTTGTCTTGGTGTTTGTTGCACAATCAATGTACTTGGCACTAATCACTGAACTGATTGCATAAGCGAGCAAAGACTTCAACTAAACTTTAAAACCTATGTAACGGTGTTTCCCCTCACCCCCAACCCCCCCCCCCCTCCCCCCTCTCTAGAAGATTTCGCCATTACACGGTGGTGCTTACCTGCTGGCTTACAGTTGATTTGAGTCTCCTGCGGTGTTGTGGAGGAGAACAGGACATGCTTCTGTGGTAGTAACTGATTCTTTCTCATGTGACAGCGCCTCCATCTCTTGCTGGCCCCAGGGATGTGGGAACAATCCTTGCAGGAGAACTTACTTCCCCTACCCCTGATAGATTGTAGTCTCAGGCAGGAAGATATCTTTGAAAGGATCACTTTATTTAGTACACTGGCAGATGGAATAGCATACACAGCATACTTCACTTTGTGGGGCTTCACCCTCTGGATGTACCCTGGACCTCCACCCCAGGCCAAGGGGCCCTGAAGCAGTCCTTGTTATTCCCTTACTCCCTGGTGGAGTAAGGGTATAGTCTCCCATCCACTCCCCTAGGGGAGGGAATACAGATTGGCAGAGCCCTGCACAATTGTTAGCGTAGACCAGCCTCTCTCAAGAAGGTAGAGGAACTGGCTAAATTTAGCAGTGCAGCTCCTTAAGTACAAGGGAAGTAGGTACCAGGTCTAAATCCAGTGATTGGACACACACAGGCCTAGTCCCATCACCTCCCCTGTCACTCAAAGAAGCTACTATAAGTGGGGAAAACCCATGATAACTCCTGGCATGCCTGCTTTTACCAGGACTTACTGACAGGGAGGGCAGACTAGTAGCCAAGGAAACCAGCATGGCTGTACCTCTTTTGTTGTGTGTTTGTGTTTTTGTTAGTGTGTTCTCTCTACAAATGCCTTCACCCATTCGGATTACATTTTGAGGGTACCTCTCTGCCGTTCTAACTTAGATCTGCCATAAGTTTCAACCAAATCGGTGCAGCCCCCATCTACTGATAGTAATTATTATTATTTATTTTTTAAGTGATAAAAAAATAATAATTGACCGGATTCTTGAAACAAAGCATTAAATGTATTATTTTGCAACTTGTACTACATTTTCAGACAATTTGCTTGAACCATTTTAGAGAATTTAAATATTAAAAATGAAAATGAATTTGGTAACCATGGTAACAAACAACAGTGTACATTGAAATAGGTACATCAATGTAGATGTACATACAAGCTCAGACTCCAGGAGTAGTTTTTTGAATATGTATATACTTATACATTTTCTACTTCAACCATTTTAATTCCACCCTTGAAAAAGCTGTCCATGTCCACGTGAAACATACGTCGGGTAGTCCGTTGATGTCACTCCGCCAGCATCTTCAGCCCTAACAGGGACAGCCTCTGCAACGGTCACTCTGTAGCAGCTCTTGCAAATACAAGCACAGCTAATCTACCTACAAGGGCTCTGCAGACCATGGTCCAGTATCGCAATTCAATTCTCCTTACATCAGGGCATACTGCTAGGGCAAACCCCTTCCCCCGCCTGTCCTATCACTTTATCCCAGGTCTGAGGGGCAGTTATTATTTAGTAAAGTGGTGAGCACACTAGACCGTGTGCTCTAAAAGAAATTCACTTAAATGCACACCACTAGTAATTTTAAAATTTAGCTTTTAACTTTTAATCATTTTACTTAAAACATATATTATCGATTGTGTGTATAACAGTAAATAAAAAGTACATCATTAGCAAAACAATAAACGCATGAACTCCTTATTTCACTCAGATTAAATAATAATGTTTGCTGAGATAGGAGATAAACTATCAGTATTATAGGCTAAAGCAGTCAAATGCAGGGCATTATTGAAATTTCTGCCCTCTGATTGGTTAAAATTCCGGGCACTATCCAATCAGTAATGCCCGAAATTTAGCTGCTTGCAAAGTGTTGATTTCAATGTGATTATTTTCAGCAAATCAGCTTTCAGAAGAGCTGAGACAGGGCAGGGGATTGGTCTAAATGTAGGAACAGTTCTGAGACAGGGCATGGGATTGGTTAAAAAGTTTCAGCCACGGGTTGACTCCTCCTCCTTGCTCCGTGAACTGAGAAGATTCAGTTGAATTGGTGGGGTGGGGGAGAGAGGGAGTCTGCAAAGCAAGTGCGTGTCTGTCTGCAGTTTGTTTCTGGCTGTAGTTTGTGTGTGTGTGTGTGTGTGTGTAGCAGCAGCAGCAGTGTTTATGAGTGTAGCAGCAGCTGTGTATGTGCTGTGCTGTTGTGTTGTATTTGTGTGTAGCAGCAGTTTGTGTGTGTAGCAGCATTTTGTTTGTGTAGAGGTTCTGTGTTGTGTGTAGAGGTGCTGTGTTGTGTTGTGTGTAGAGGTGCTGTGTTGTGTGTGTAGAGGTGCTGTGTTGTGAGTGTAGATGTGCTGTGTGTGTAGAGCTCCAGTGTTGTGTGTGTGTGTGTGTGTGTGTGTGTGTGTGTGTGTGTGTGTGTGTGTGTGTGTGTGTGTGTGTGTGTGTGTGTGTGTGTGTGTGTGTGTGTGTGTGTGTGTACAGAGGGGGCGGCAGTGTGTGGATATTGATATCTGCAGTGTAAGAGTATATAGAGGTGGATTCATGTATTTACCATTTTATTTTAATAAAAAAATCTATATAACTATACAAAAGTGTCTATTATTTCTGAAAAAAGTCTACATTTAGCATATAATAGTAATAATCCCCTCAGAACAGGGCATTACTGGCCAATAATGCCCTGGCTGGGTTAAAGTCCCTCGGCTTCGCCTCGGGCCTTCAACTCTTCCAGCCAGGGCATCATTGGCCAGTAATGCCCTGTTCTTCGGGGATTATTACTTAAATAATAATGTTTGCTAACATATCAGATAAATGCATAATTCCGTGAAGATGGGAATACCATCAAGGAGCAAGAGCAAAATTAAACAATGATACACCTAGTATTGGTTGTAAAATGAACTGAACTAAATATAACATTTAGTCAATGCTAACTTAAATAGCAGTAGGTGTAGTTGATAAATAGGATTAGACCATATCAACCCTATTGTAAAGCCAAAGGGGTAAAGGGTACTAGATATAATATATACTACCTTACAGTGTATATATACATAAAAGGTTTCGGTGAGTAGTAAATAACCCTAGACAGAAAGCCAAGGCAGATAGGGTTATGGTGCCTATCACTTCCCTTGTGTTTGAGTTCTGTGCTCTGCTTGTTAGTTTTTGCCGCCATGGCATTATTCCTTATAAATAAATACCTAATATTTTTGTAAAAATAGATTAATTAATATTTCATTATTAAAACCAATGACTATATTGCCACATATTTGGACTAAGTTAACATCTGGTCCAGTATAACCATAATATGCATGTATGACTTTATAACACATATCAGTAAATCTACTGTAATTATATTACATGCACTTATGTCCGCAAATTTTTAATATTGACATTATTGCGTTTTATAATTTTGACAGGTAAGCAGCAAAAAATATATAAATATACAAACTAATTTTACTGCCCTATTTAGGCAATAAATGTGAAGCGATTTGCTTTCAATGGTACTAGTGTGGCCGATCAATATTTGCAAGAATATCAATATAATGTATATACAGTATGTTTCCATGATGGATGATAATATATAGGATCACTCTCTCTGACATGTACACTGTACTGAATCAGTATGTGTCAGTGCAATTATCCTCATATGATTATGCCCTGTAATTCTGTATGTGGTGAGTGGTTGATTACTATAGATAGGAACAGTCTCTTGCACAGGCTTACTAATTTGATCTGGGTGAGATAAAATGTATCTTCCCGAATATGAGCATTTCTGTGACTTGAGCGAGATAACATCTATTTCCCCGCACATGCACATGGTTGCGATTTGAGTGTTAGTCAGATTGTCTATCTCCCCACACATGTGCATTACTGTACCATGAAAGAGGTGACATACCTCTCCACACATATGCATCATTCTGATGTGTGAATGCCAATGTTTATCTTCCTTCCTATGCGCATGACTACGACAAGAACAAACGTACATCTATCTTCCTATACATGCGCATTGGAGGGATCTGGATGAGAGAAAGCATATTTCACTAGACATGCGTATTATCGTGATCTGTATATGAGGTCTTCTGTTTCCTTGCACATGCTCATTATTTTGATCTGGGTGACTGAACGTCTATCTCCCTGTACATGCGCATTCATGTGCCCTGAGTGGCAGAGTGTCTATCTTCTTGCGCATGCGCATTGTGGATCCGGGGGTGTGAGGAGTTCTATTATTGTGCACATGCGCATTTGTATATGCGTGGTTTGTTGCCTTGGGGCGGGAGTTTCTATCTGCCTCTCGCCGCCACCAGTGATTGAGGTATTGTCCTCTCCTGTGTGTCAGCTTTTGGCGATCATGGTCTCACGCATGCGCATTGTCTTACATGGAGACACAGTGGGTATATTACTACACGCATGCTCTGTTCGAGCCACTAATTATGTTACCATGGCAACCTATGCCTTTATATAGCTTTGCTTACCTGTATTTGCAAAAATGTCCCTGACGAAGCTCCGTAGCTGGAGGGAAACGTGCGTAGGGCAAGCAATGATATCATCAGCTTCCGTTATGAAGCTGTGTTAGTTTTTAGCCAACGATTATTAAGTGTTTGGAGCATTTTTAGTGATTATACCAGAACTTGTCAATACATGTAGATAGAGCTGTTCAAGGCTATTTGGCTCTAGTAGGCGATAGTGAGTAATCTGGTATACTTGAGGGTCTGTATTTTAGTTCTAAAAAGACTGTCAGTTTGTGTGCCCTGATCCAGACAACTGGTGGCCATTATACATATATTTAGCCCATCATTAACCTTGAGGCAGGTCATTATTCCCTTGGCCACCCTTATAGTCTGATATATAACTGGCATTCAATATATCTATCTTGCTTATACTCTACATCAGGGCTGCACAACATACGGCCCGCGGGCCGCATGCGGCCCCCCTGGCCTCTCTGTGTGGCCCGCGGTGACTCCGGCCGGGCGCCAGTTAATTAATTAAATAATTTAAATTAAAAAAACAACTTTTTTTTTAAAAGTTTAAAAAAATGGCGGCGATTCATCCCCCCCCCTCCCTCCTCTACCCCCCCCTCCCTCCTCCACCGCCCCCCCCCCCCCCGCCCCCGGGTTTTGCACTGCGCGGGGGCAGAAGCAGCATGAGGAGGATGCAGGATGCCGGGGAGGTCAGAGCATGCTGGGGGCGGGGCTTAGTACCGGGGAGAGGGGTGTGTGTGTGTGGGGGGGGGGTGTGTGTGTGTGTGTGTGTGTGTGTGTGTGTGTGTGTGTGTGTGGGGGGGGGGTGTGTGTGTGTGTGTGTGTGTGTGTGTGTGTGTGTGTGTGTGTGTGTGTGTGTGTGTGTGTGTGTGTGTGTGTGTGTGTGTGTGTGTGTGTGTGTGTGTGTGTGTGTGTGTGTGTGTGTGAGAGAAAAACGGGCTGGTGGGGGGTGGGTGTGAAAAACGGGCTGGTGCAGAGGTGGGGGTGGGCTGGTGCAGAGGTGGGGGTGGGCTGCTGACATGTGAGGGGGGGTGCTGACATGTGAGGGGGAGTGGGCTGCTGACATGTGAGGGAGGGGGGGTGCTGACATGTGAGGGGGAGTGGGCTGCTGACATGTGAGGGGGGGTGGGCTGCTGACATGTGAGGGGGGGTGGGCTGCTGACATGTGAGGGGGGGGTGGGCTGCTGACATGTGAGGGGGGGGTGGGCTGCTGACATGTGAGGGGGGGTGGGCTGCTGACATGTGAGGGGGGGGTGGGCTGCTGACATGTGAGGGGGGGTGGACTGCTGACATGTGAGGGGGGGTGGGCTGCTGACATGTGAGGGGGGGTGGGCTGCTGACATGTGAGGGGGGGTGGGCTGCTGACATGTGAGGGGGGGGTGGGCTGCTGACATGTGAGGGGGGGGTGGGCTGCTGACATGTGAGGGGGGGTGGGCTGCTGACATGTGAGGGGGGGGTGGGCTGCTGACATGTGAGGGGGGGTGGACTGCTGACATGTGAGGGGGGGTGGGCTGCTGACATGTGAGGGGGGGTGGGCTGCTGACATGTGAGGGGGGGGTGGGCTGCTGACATGTGAGGGGGGGGGTGGGCTGCTGACATGTGAGGGGGGGGGTGGGCTGCTGACATGTGAGGTGGGGTGGGCTGCTGACATGTGAGGGGGGGGTGGGCTGCTGACATGTGAGGGGGGTGGGCTGCTGACATGTGAGGGGGGGTGGGCTGCTGACATGTGAGGGGGGGGTGGGCTGCTGACATGTGAGGGGGGGGGGTGGGCTGCTGACATGTGAGGGGGAGTGGGCTGCTGACATGTGAGGGGGCTGCTGACATGTGAGGGGGGGTGGGCTGCTGACATGTGAGGGGGGGGTGGGCTGCTGACATGTGAGGGGGGGCTGCTGGCATGTGAGGGGGGGCTGCTGACATGTGAGGTGCAGGGGAGGGAAGTGATGTGAGGTGCAGGGGGTGTATGATGTGAGTTGCAGGGGGGGAGAGAGTGTCATATTGAGGAGAGGGGAAAGAGTGTCATTGAGAGGAGGGGAGAGAGTGTCATTTAGGGGAGGGGGAGAGTGTCATATTGAAGAGAGGGAGAGAGAGAGTGTCATATTGAGGAGAGAGAGTGTCATATTGAGGGGAGGGGGAGAGAGTGTTATATTGAGGGGAGGGGGAGAGTGTGTTATATTGAGGGGAGGGGGAGAGTGTGTCATATTGAGGGGAGAGGGAGAGTGTCATATTGAGGGGAGGGGGAGAGTGTGTCATATTGAGGGGGGGGAGTGTGTCATATTGAGGGGGGAGGGGGAGTGTGTCATATTGAGGGGAGGGGGAGAGTGTCATATTGAGGGGAGGGGGAGAGTGTGTCATATTGAGGGGGGAGGGGGAGTGTGTCATATTGAGGGGAGGGAGAGAGTGTCATTGAGTGGAGGGAGAGAGAGAGTGTCATATTGAGGGGAGGGAGAGAGAAAGAGAGTGTCATATTGAGGGGAGGGGGAGAGAGTGCCATATTGAGGGGAGGGGAAGAGTGTCATATTGAGGGGAGGGGGAGAGTGTGTCATATTGAGGGGAGGGGGAGAGAGTCATATTGAGAGGAGGGGGAGAGGGTGTGATTTAGGGGAGGGGGAGAGTGTCATATTGAGGGGAGGGGGAGAGAGTGTCATATTGAGGGGAGGGGGAGAGAGTGTCATGTGGAGGGGAGGGGGAGAGAGTGTCATATTGAGTGGAGGGGGAGAGAGTGTCATATTGAGGGGAGGGAGAGAGTGTGTCATATTGAGGGGAGGGGGAGAGTGTCATATTGAGGGGAGGGAGAGAGAGTGTCATATTGAGGGGAGGGGGAGAGAGTGTCATATTGAGGGGAGGGGGAGAGTGTCATTGAGAGGAGGGGGAGAGTGTGTGATTTAGGGGAGGGGGAGAGAGTGTTATATTGAGGGAAGAGAGACATGGGGGGGATGCTGACATGGGATGCTGACTTGGGGGGGGGCTGCTGACATGGAATGGGCTGGGGGGATGTGGAGGGGGTATTGTGTTTTTGATGTGGAGGGTGGTATTGTGTGGGTGAGGGGGAGAGATGGGGGTATGAGAGATAGATGAGGATGATGATGATGGAGAGGTGCTGGAGGAGAGATGATGATGATAATTTAACCCGTGCGGCCCAAATTTTTTTTCCTTGGAGCAGTTCGGCCCTTCTCACTTTACGAGTTGGGCAGGCCTGCTCTACATATATTAGAAGGCAGAATATTGTACACTGAGCCATCTACTACAGCCTCTGCTATCTGCCTTGGCTTTCTGTCTAGGGTTATTTACAACTCACCGAAACCTTTTATGTATATATACACTGTAAGGTAGTATGTATTATATCTACTACCCTTTACCCCTTTGGCTTTAAAGTAGGGTTGATATGGTCTATTCCTATTTATCAACTACACCTGCTGCTATTTAAGTTAGCATTGACTACATTTTATATTTAGTTCAGTTCATTTTACAACCAATACTAGGTGTATCATTGTTTAATTTTGCTCTGGCTCCTTGATGGTATTCCCATCTTCACTGAATTACGCATTTATTTCCTATCTCAGCAAACATTATTATTATTATTATTTAATCTGAGTGAAATAAGGAGTTCATGCGTTTATCGTTTTGCTAATGATCTACTTTTTATTTACTGTTATACACACAATCGGTAATATATGTTTTAAGTAAAATGATTAAAAGCTAAATTTTAAAAATACCTGTAGTGTGCATTTAAGTGAATTTCTTTCAGAGCACACGGCCTAGTGTGCTCACCACTTTACTGATTCACTTTCAGTTCACAGTTGCACCCACCTACTGTGATTTTCACTGATTAATCTCACTATTATTATGTACTCTAGTTGATGACTCCCTATCTCCGATTCTTTTTGTTCTTCGGTTGCTATTTACATTCAATGTTTAAAACATCACTAACATTCAGGGACCATTTAACACCTTAAGTCATAAATCGCATACTGCACAGGGGGGAGGGATAGGCTTCAGTCACAGATACATTCCAAGATGCACTGTTTTTAAGTAAAACCCTTTCTTGCTTTATCCATTGTAACAACGCCGGAAGAAGAGATCAATGTATCTCGAAAACTCGCACAAATAAAAGCATTTAGTTAACCACAGAACGGTATTGTCTATTCATTTTTGATTTTATATAAATACAAATATATATAAATAAACATTTGTGGAGGTAAAGTTATGATCTAAGATCTCTTATGTAATCATTATTTGTATGTAACAGTTGTTTAATTATTAATAGCATACTATATGCTCAGGACTATAAAAGACTCAGATCCTGGTGATCATAAAATTCCCCTTGATGAAGTGACACTGCCATGATATAGGTAGGATAGAATTTTGCATGTCCAGTAAAGCGGCGACTGAACCAGCCCAGTAATCCCATGTGCTAATTGGAAATCCTGCATGTCTCCTACAGGAAATACTGAAGTCACAGCAGGTGGGAGAAGTTTAGGTCTGGGAGAGCAGCGAGGAGCTCCAAGGATGAATGATAAAGTGCACCACACTTCCCTTAAAGTGTAAGTGCTTTTTTACCCATCACAAAGGACCAACACTTACCTGTGTTTGTAATGATTTTTTTCTATTAAACAGTACTATGCTACTGTATGGTCGTCTAGCACTCTTCTTTCAGTTACATTGCTCCTATCTAGTGAGGATTTAAATCCCTCCGTTTGAAAGTTGCACACGCACCTGGCAGAGAACTGATTCAAACTGAAATACATCTAAGGAGGTCTATAATAAGAATATAAGAAAAGGTGAGGACTATAGCTATCAGGAGTCTGTTTTATATCTGCTTTTTATTTATGATTGAACAATTCTTGAATTTTTTTTTTTTTGTTTCAAATTTTTTTATTAGGCGTTATTTGGCATACATTATGTAAGTAACGAATAAACATCTTATTGCCTAATACAAGTTTTTCCTGGTTTAATAACAGTGAGAGGGAAAGACTCAACGCGCCCCCAACCTTAAAACAAGGGTCGGCAGGGTTGGCGTGAGAATGGAAATAGAAAGTGAGGGGGGAGAAAGAGGGGAAGAGAAGGAAAGGTTGGGGAGGGGGGGGGGGGGTCTGAGGAAGGGAGGGCCCTTCCTCCTCAGCTCACCATATGGGATTCCTCCCTTATTACGACCGTATTTTACTGGGGATAGCCCTCTTTAGTCTACCATTCGGGTCAGCCATGGTTCCCACGTGGTATAGAAAGGTTCCGTCTTCCTCTTTAGGAAGGCCGAGAGTTTCTCCATCAACATAACTTCCTGTATTCTGTTTTTGACTGTTTGCCTAGGGGGGGGAGACATCTTTTTCCACGAGGCCGCCACCGCACATCTTGCCGCCGTAAGAATGAAGGAGATCAATTTTCTTGTTGGGCGGTCAATGTTCTCGATTGGCCTGGCCAACAAGTAGGTCAACGGATCAATGGGTATGGTGAGGTCTGTGACCTCTGTAATTAAAGACTGTATGGTTTCCCAGTATTTCTGAATTTCTGGACATGACCACCATATGTGGGCCACGTTACCCTTTTGTCCGCAGTCTCTCCAACATAGGTCGGAGGCCAGAGGATAGATTTGATTTATTCTAACTGGGGTAAGATACCAGCGAAATAGTATTTTATATATATTTTCTTTGATTGTGGTACATATGGAAGTTCCTGAGGCTGATTCCCAAATGCTTTTTCGGTCTATAACTATGTCCAATTCTGCCGCCCAATGGAGCATGTAGTCATGAACTGGGGCATCTGTTGCCCTTTCCAGCTCTACGTATATTTGTGTTATAAGACCTTTTTGGTGTGTCGTTTCTTTGCACAGCCTTTCAAAGCTCGTGAGAGGGGGAAATTCCAATGTTGGTGATATTGTTTGAATGAAGTGCCGAATTTGTAGATATTTAAAGACATTTAATCCCCTTATTTCGTATTTGTTTTGTAGTCTTTGGTAACTCAGGAACTCTCCTATGCTCAAGAAGTCGGCAATAGCCCTTATTTTTTTGGTCGTGAATTGCTCAAATTGTCTGGGCTCAAAACCAGGTGGGAATTTGGGATTTTGGATAATTGGTGTGAGTTGAGATTTGGTGGTTGTGAGCTTGAATTTAAGTTTGCATGTCGTCCAGGTCTCCCATGTATGCCTCATTGGTCCTAATTTAAATTTACTGTTCTGCAAGTCCTCCCTGCTCAGGGACCAAAGGCATGCTGGCAGAGAAGGCGTGCCAGCGTATTGCATTTCTATGTCCAGCCAGCAATATTGGCCTGGTTCCGCGTTCCAAACTACTACCTGTCGCAGCTGGGCGGCTTGATAGTATCTTATAATATCGGGGACTCCCAGGCCCCCTCTCCCCCTTGAAGCAAGCGGAACTGCCCTTGCGATTCTGGGTTTTTTCCCCTGCCAGATAAAATGGAAAATTTGTTTTTGGATGTTCTTCAATTCTGAGCCAGGGATGCGGATCGGGAGTGTCTGGAAGTAGTATAGTAATCTGGGGAGTATATTCATTTTCACCGAGATCATTCTCCCGATCCATGATATTTGGTACGCTCCCCATTTGTCTAGATCTAATTTGATTTTCTGAAATAGGGCTGGATAATTATGGTGGTATAAGGAATGGTAGCTCCCCGATATCTTTACTCCCAAGTATTTGATATAGGAGGAGCACCCTCGATAGTTAAAATTTAGCTTAAGAAGTTTCACCTCTGGCTCTGGCAGGTTTAGATTTAGTGCTTCGGATTTGTCATTATTGATTTTATATCCTGATATGTTTCTGAAGTCTAAGAGCTCTTTTTGTAGGTTTGGGAGGGAAATTTGGGGTTTTGAGAGTGTTAGTATTATATAATCTGCAAACAGGGATATTTTGTATTGCGTACGTCCAATTTCTATCCCTTGGATATCTACATTATTTCGAATTGTGGCCGCTAAGGGTTCTATAGTTAGTGCAAAGAGGAGAGGGGACAAGGGGCACCCCTGTCTCGTGCCATTTTTAATATTAAAGCTCTGGATACTGCCCCCTGGTAATTTTACCATTGCCGATGGGTCTTGGTAGAGTCTGCGGACCCCTTCTAAGTATGCGTCTTTAAAGCCGAATTTACGCATAGTATGGTCTAAGAATAGCCAATCGATTCTATCGAACGCCTTCTCTGCGTCCAAACTAAGTAGTATTGCTTTGGTTCCTGTGAGGTGGACATGCTCAATAATATTAATTATCTTGCGTGTGTTATCTGAGGCTTGTCGACCTGCCACAAATCCAACTTGGTCTATGTTTATCAGCCTTGGTAGGATAGGGTTTAGTCTGTTAGCCAGGATTTTGCTATATAGTTTGAGGTCATTGTTGAGAAGGGAGATTGGACGATAGCTGCCACATTGCATCGGGTCTCTGCCTTCCTTATGGATGATGGCTAGGTTGGCGAGAGATATGGAGGTGGGGATCGAATTTCCCTCCAAAAAATGGTTGAACATTTTTACTAGATGCGTGGATAGTATGGGCAAGAATCTCTTGTAGTAGACATTAGTGAAGCCATCAGGGCCAGGTGACTTGGAGATTTTCAAAGCTTTTATTGCTTCTTCTAATTCTTCTTTTGTGATCTCAGCATTGAGGACCTCGTTTTCCTCCTCTGTCAGGTTAGGGTGTTGACGTTTGTCTAAGAATTTTTTAATTGCTTCGGATGCCTTTGGTTCTGGTCGACCAGTTTTAGATCTTAAGTTATAAAGTTCTGTATAATATTTTGTAAACTCCGCTGCTATCTTTTTGTCACTATATTGTGTCTCACCAGACCTATTCTTGATTGCTGTTATTTGAGATCTCTTTTGGGTGCCTCTTAGTCTGCTGGCCAGCAGCCTGTCAGCCTTGTTGCCCTTATCATAGTAATGTTGATTAGTCCATTTAAGGGTTTTTTCCACATCTTCTAGTTGGACTTGTTTGAGTTTTTGTCTGGCTGTGGTTAAGGCTTTATAGATTTTTTTCGTGGGATTAGCTTTATGGGCTTGTTCTAACTTTAAGATGTTATCGGTAAGTTCCGTAATCGCTTTCTGTTTGACTTTTTTCCTATGAGACGCAATAGAGATAAATTTGCCTCTGATTGCCGCCTTATGGGCTTGCCATAGGATCGCTGGGGACGAGACAGATCCTGAGTTAAAGAAAAAGTAGTCCTTAAGGGAGGCTCTGATCTCTCTCTCTATCTCAGGATGGTTCAATAGGGAGTCGTTTAATCTCCAGGAGTAAGATGTGGTCTTTTCGAATGGTGTGGATAGGGTCAAGGTGATCGGGGCATGGTCTGACCACGTGATTGGGCTGATGTCTGATTCCGTGGTCGCCTCTAAGATATTTTTGGTCAGCAGAAAATAATCTATGCGCGAATAGGTCTGGTGAGGTGCTGAGTAGAAGGTGTAGTCCCTCTGGCCCTGATGCTGGATCTCCATATGTCCACCAATGAGAACTCGTCCATAATTCCCCTGAACCTTTTCCCCGTGATTTGGGAGTGGGTTGTACGGGGGTGACCCATTGCGGTTGATCAGTCCTCGGTGGGGTTAGAGACCATGTTTAGGTCTCCTCCCACTATCATCGATGACAGATATCCCGGGTCAATGCCCTGAAGTACTGTTTTTAAGAATTCTGTTTGGTTTTCATTTGGGGCATATACATTGATTAGAGCGATTACCGAGCCCATTAGGGAGCCATATACCACGAGAAATCTACCCTCTGGATCCATCGTAGTTTTGACATGATTAAATGGAGTTCCTTGTCTAATTAGTATAGCCACTCCCCGCTTTTTACTACTAAATGATGCGAAAAAGCATGTTGGAAAAACTTTTTTGAACATATTTGGGGGATCTTGTGATGTGAAGTGGGTTTCCTGTAGGAATATGATGTCTCCCCCTGATTGTTTCATATCCTGGAGGGTGAGCCTCCTTTTTATATTATTTTGTAGCCCTTTAACGTTGAGTGATACTATCTTCACTGGGGCCTTAGAGGTCATTGATTTATTTTGTGGTACAGAACCTTAGGACCCCTCCTTTCCCACTTGGGGGGTCTTGACTTTGTAGTGTGGGTGTATTCTGTGCCCTGGCAAACATCTGGGGGTAGATTGCTTTCCATGGGGAACTGGTTGAATGGACTGAGGAGGCAGGGGGGGTGGGAAGGGTGGGGGGGGGTGAGGTACAGATCTGCTGGGACAGGGTCAGCAGTTGAAAGAAAAAGAGTATTAGGTTCATGTTTGAACCCGACAAAAAGTTGCCTGGTCCTTGGGCGACCGGCTTTTGGGCGGACGCGCCCATCGGGGGTGACTCCGGTGTCGGCAGCCGGTGGGCAGTAGGGGGGGGGCAAACCCTCTGGTTCTTTTGTGAGCTCTCTCTCATTCTCTTTGTCCTCGGCGGTTCTTTGCACGCACCGTGATTTTTCCTTTCTGATTTGGTAGTGGGGGGTGGCTCGGGGGGTTGCCCTTCCAGGGCAGGGGCTGTCCTCCTAGGGTGGAGGAGGGCTGCGGCATTTCTGTCCTGGGGTGTGCATAAAAAAGGGGGGGAAAGGAGGCGATAGGTGGTGGAGGGGTGGGGGTGGGATGCGGGGGAGGGGCGGAGGGGGGGGATGAGAGGGGAGAAGAGGCATAGAGCATATTTTGGCACAATACTTTGGGTTATTTATACAGTAGGTAGTGAGGTATTCACTTTGGATAATCATATATACAGTTATATAACAACATTCTCAACCCTGGTCGTACAGAAAGGAGTGGGGTCCCTCTTGGGTATGTCCAGTTATTGGGGAGGTAGTTGCGAGGGAGTTCATATTCATTGCAGTTTTCATATTTATGCCTTGTTGTCCCTACGTATTGCTGGGTCTGTGGAGACGCGGTTCCCGGGAAGAGGGGGAGGGGATATGGGGGAGGGAAGGGAAGGTGGGGAGGGGGGAGGGGGGGTGAGGGGAGGAAGGGGGGGGCGGGGAGGAGGGGGGGTGCATGGGGAAAAAGAGGGGGGGAGGGGGTGGGTGGGGGGGAAGTGGAGGGTTTTAGGGGTGGGTCTATGGGAAGGTTGCTATGAATCCGCAGGTAGTCACAGCTGGATATACACATTAAGTTGGTTACATCTTTCAATACAATAACCTCTTCAAACAATGTGGTCATATAAATTCACTGTTCCGCTACTTTTCTGTTTTGAGACATTCAGGGGAACACTGTACATTGCATTATTAAGATAACAGATGGGGTGGCATTTGCATTGAGTGGTCAAACAGTTTTTTGTATGGTATCGTCCTCGGCGGTTGCAGTAAAGATGGATGTAGGGTCACCTCTACTTATGCCTGGGTTTTGAGGGAGTAAGTGCTGGGGGTTTAATATTTGCTGGTGTGTGCTTATGGTACCTATTCCTTGTTGAGCCTGTTGGGTGTGATTTCAGGTGGGAGGGGTGATGAGGGGGAGTTGGGCTGGGGGAGTGGAAGTGGGAGGGGGAGCGGGGGGAGGGGGAAGGTGGGGGAGTAGGTTAGGGGAAGGGGAGGAGTGGGAGAAGGGGTGGGATGGGAGGGGGTGGGGTTGGGGGGCAGGGGGGTTGGTGTTGTGGGGGGGGGAGGTGGGAGTAGGGAGAGGAGAAGGTGGGTGAGGGGAAGAAGGGGGAGGGGGAGGTGTGATGGGGGGGAGGTGTTGAGGAGTGGGGGGGAGAGAGAGAGGGAGGCTGGGGGGAGGTCAGCGGAGAGGGAGTGCAGGGGGGGGTGGGATGTGGGGGATGGGGGGGAGGAGCGAGGAGGGGAGGGGTGTGTGTTGTAGGGGGGCGAAGGGGGGCGATAGGGGGAAAGGGGTTGGTGGGGAAAGGGAGGGGAGGGGGGAGGAGGGGGTGGTGGGGGGAGGGGGAGGAGGGGAGGTTGGATCTGGTGGGGTGGGGGGAGGGAGGGATGGTGGGGTAGGAGGGGGGGGTGTAGAGGGGGTTCAGCAGGCCAGTTGATGGGAACAGAATGAGATACGTATTAGACTGTTTGCATCTGGTAATACAATAATAACTTCGGAGTTGTGGGATCATGCAGGTTTGCTTTGTTTCACGCCCATTTTAAGTCACTGAGGGGGGAGGGAAGGAGGGGGGGGGGTAGGGGGGAGGATATTGGGCTGCTTTTTAGCTTGCTGGGGCAGCCAGTAGTAACAAACATTTTAACGCAACTATGGTTTGTCTCTTAACAGGGAATTAATCAACATATGGAGGTGGTGGGGGGAATGTAACTTGCAGGGGTAGTTCAACAGCCTCAACGGAGGTAAAGGGCCTTCCTGTATCAGTCTTGGCAGGGGACCGGCTATGTCTTACCGGACCCAGATATAACGTTATATCTGGGCGGGAATTTTCAAACCTGGTCTGGACGATGGGGCCTTCTGTCTGCGGGTAGGTCGAGGAGTTCCCAGCGGGGCTTAGCAGATGGTGCTGCCTTAGGGATCGGGTTTCCCCTCTCCCGCCTCCGCGCATCTCAACTCGCCTGCTCTGTTACCGGGAGGGTATGCGTTAGTTCCCGCCGTCCAGCCCGTGAGATGCAGGGGCCTCCCGGTTCAGCTGGCCAACAGGATAAAAGGTAAACAGGGACCCCCCACCCTCCCTTGGGGCCTTTAGGTGGAAATCAAAGGCCCTGGGTCGTAGGGCTTCTCTGTCGGGCGATCAGGTTTTCTGCCCATGCTGACCGGGCAGCCTCTCCGAAGCTCTGACGGGTCTCCGCTCGTGACTTGCTCCTCGCGTCTCCCTCTGCTTGTTGTCCCGCGTAGGTGGCAGTGTCAGGCCCAGCTCTCGAGCGAATCCTGGCATCTCTTCTGGCAGCCTGAGTGATCGTTGCTTCCCTCCTCTGTTTACCACGAGCCGGAATGGGAACCCCCACCTGTAGGGTATATTGTTTTCTCACAGCAGTTGGGTGAGGGGCTTAAGCTCTCGGCGTCGCTCAACTGTAATCCTTGCAAGATCGCTGAATATTTACACAGGCTCGTTCTGGAAAGTTAGGTTGTTGGTTTCTCTGCTCGCCGCCATCACTTTCTCTTTTGTAGAATAGCTATGGAGACGTACTATAATGTCTCGCCTTCTTTTTGGGTCGTTTGATCGGGGACCCAGTGCGCGGTGTGCGCGGTCTATTTCCAGATCCCTTCCGTCAAGGCCCGTGCAGATCGTGCTGAAGAGGTCTACCAGGTAAGGCTTTATTAGTTCCGGGGAGAACTATTCTGGAAGCCAGAGGGTCACGTGTAGGATGACTTAGCTCAGATAGTGTCAACTCGGCCCTCTTTTCCAAGCACGACAAGGTCTGTTTCTTTTCTTACTTTATTTTGGAGAAAGCAGGGAAAAACAGTCTCTTGTGTAGAGGTGTAGGTCTAAATATCTCTGTGTGTGCTTAGTAGTAAAGGGAGGTAAAAAGATAATCCTGCAGCACCATTACAGGGGTTACAGCGAGGTACTCACTCGTCCAGTGGTCTGATGGAAAGGAAATGGCAATGTATGCTGGGTAGTAAGATAGTCTGGGGACAGACCATCTGTGGGCAGAGCAGAGGGGGAGAAAGCAGACTAGCCCATTTGAGAGAAAGGCTGGGGCTGCTATGGCAACTCACAGGAGTGTCTGGGGGAGCTACAACATATAGCAATAATGTTGCATCTCTAATACAGCAAGCTGCTGGGAGAGGGGAAATGGCACTGTATTTATCACACAAGCACTGTGTTTGTGTGAAGAACCAAACACATACAGCTGGCACTAATAAGCTGGCAAGCAGGGCTGCGAGGAAAGGGGGGGTGAAACAGAAGTGCAGACAGGGGTATTCCTGTTCCATGACACTCCCCGTCTGGTATCTGTAGATACCACTATATGACAGGCTATGTGGAACATATGTGCAATGCAAACATAACATAACAATGCAAAGGTCCATATTCCCATAGCAAGGTGATACCGGCCGGTACCACTGGCGTCAAAGTCCTTTGGCCAACCTTCCAGTAAGGGAAGCCAGGTGGATGCACAGCTCTTGGTTAGCTTGATGCACCACAATGTCCTTTGTAAGAGTCTCTGGCACTGTTTCCTTTTAGCCTTGTGAGAAAACAGTACTTTTGTCTCTGTAGTTTTATCCACAGAGTACATCTCCTTATAAGTGTGCCAGTCGTGGTAGCTTGTCGCCCTATCACCTGGCGTTCGGCAGAAGGAGATGGCTTTTGGTTCCTTGCGGAAGCGGAACAACACTTCTGGAAGACTGGTTGTCGAATCTAGTCCAGTAAAGAGTGCGTCTCTCAGAGAGACTCCCTGAAGCTGAGTGCTGGGTTGAACATTACCTGGATTTGATCGGGTTCCTGAGGGTGGTAGGCCCCAGGTGATTGGAGGTACCGACATTCTTCACCTTCCTCCATTAGAGGTCCTGGCTTTGCGTGGCCGGTAAAGAATATCTTCTGGATGAAGGCCACAAAGTTGTTTTTGGTCTCTGGTTCCCTTTTTAGATCGCGGAGGTGCGAAGTGAACCTAGAGATGGCATGTTTTCCATTGTTTGGGAAGCGTCCTTTTGGTGAATGGGATGGTAGCGGAGTCACCAACTGCCTAGTCCGTCTTTAGAGAGCTCCTCGACAGTTAGCCTCGGGAATCCTCTATCTTCCCTTGATGGTGTTCGTTTGCCGTCCCTTGTTGTAGGTCATCGGTGCATTTTTCTTGCACGGGAACATCTCCACGTCGTTTGGTGAAACACTTCTGTGTCTCTCTGTTGACTGCCATCGGGAGGTTATTGTCTCCCTGGACGTAACGAAGAATAGTCTCTTTTGTCCTAGTAAATCCCTTTGTGAAATGTTTCTGTGGCCGTCTCTTTTTAGACGTAGGAGAGGACAGTCTTTTTGACACTGTGGCTTCACCTGTGGGGCGCAATCTTTTACGGCTATGCCAGCCGTGGCAGCTGGTTGCTTTGTCGCTTGATACTCTATGGAGAGGAACAACTGTACATCTTAGTCGTGCCATTGCTCGCGAGAGGACTGTTTGATCGTTTATTGTCTTTTGGACGATCCCTTTGTCGGTCACCTTTGGGAAGTTACTTTCTTCCTTCGGTGGAATCGACTCGTCATCCTTAGCTGTCTGGACTGCTGAGCATCCTAGGCCATTGTCGCATCCCCTCGACGTGAGGATGTCTTTGTTGATCTCAGAGGTATGACCTTGTCTTTTCTCTTCACTTGGCCCTTCGGTCACTTGGAGATGGCCAAGACATGGTTCAGAGAGAGATGTGTCCACATTCTGTCACCACCGTTCTGCGGGCATCAACGTAGTCTTGCCCGTGCTCTTTGTTGGTGCACGCGTTGCCCACTACCACCCATCCTAGGTCAAGTCTTTGGGCGTATGGCGCGTTGTGGGGTCCGTTACACTGTTTACGGACTTTATGTACCCTCATGATGTCCCTACCGAGCAGCAGCAGGATCTTGGCGCCTTGTTCTACCGGCTGGATGTGGTTGGCTATTCCTTTGAGGTGGGGGTAATGGAGTGCCACGTCTGGTGTGGGAATCTCGTCCCTGTTTGTGGCCATGTGGTTGCACTCGATGAGTGTGGGAAGGGGCATGTTCACTTTGCCGTCTATTGAGCATATGGTGTAGCCATTCACTCTTCTCCCTGTGGTCTCCATTCGCCCTGCGCACGTTCTGAGAGTGTAAGGAGAAGCACCGTCTTGTATGTTAAACATGTCGAAGAACTCTGACCTGACCAGCGATCGGTTGCTCTGGTCGTCGAGGATTGCGTACATCCGAATAGCCTTCTCAGGTTGTCCCTGGGGGTGCACTGCGACAAGGCATATTTTAGAGCAGGACATTTTGTCACCTTCTTTTCCGCATACCTCAGTGCACTGAGATGTGACGGATGTTGGCTCTCCTTCTTCTTTCTCCCCGCCGTGCTCCGCTACGGAGGATGGATTCTTGAGTTGGTGGAGTGTCAGCGCCTCTGGGTGTAACGCCGTCACGTGCTTGTCACTTTCGCACACTGTGCATTTGATCTCTTCTTTACAGTCCCTGGCTAGGTGAGTCGTGGAACCGCAGCACCTGAAGCAAACTCCGAATTCTCCAAGTAACCTCTTGCGTTCCTCTAGGGACTTCATCCTGAACCCAAAGCACTTGTTGAGTGGGTGTGGTTTCTTGTGTATGGGACATTCCCTGTTTGGGTCCCTTGGTTCCTTGTCTCCGGCGTCCGACTGATCGGGAGTAGTTTGGGTCGTGGGAGGCACGTCCGTCCTGCGGGTCGAGATGGGTGTTTGGGGGTTACCATATCTCGTCGCTGGTCTCTCGTTCCTCAGGCTGCTTGCACTGTATGTGGTTTGCGCACCTAAGAAGAAGCTAGGTTCGTTCCTCGTCCTTGCTGCTTCGCGAATGAAGCTCAAGAAAACTGAGAATGGGGGGTAGACGACTTGCTTCTCCCTTTTGTATTTGGAGCCTTGTGAGATCCATTTTTCTTGGAGGTTGAAGGGTAGCTTCTCCAGGATGGGTCTCACTCCCCGAGCTGAGTCTAGGACGTTGAGACCTATTAAGGAATGGTCTTTCCTTGCGAACTCCAGTTCTTGCAGCAGGTCCCCAAGCTCTCGCAACTTCGAGTAGTCTTTAGTTGTGATCTTGGGGAAGCCATCGACTCTTTTGAAGAGTGAATCCTCGACTGCTTCGGGGCTGCCGTAGGACTCTTCTAGCCTTTCCCACACTAGGTCAAGACCTACTTGGGGTTGGTGCGCGTTTGCCGCCCGCAGTCTATTCGCGTACTCTCTGGATTCGTTCCCCAGGAACTTGAATAGCAGGTTCAGCTCTTCCCTTGCTGAGAAGTCCAAGCTGTTGATTGCGTCTTTGAACGTGAACTTCCACGTCCAGTAGTTCTCAGGGCGGTCGTCGAAGCAGATGAGTCCTGCGTGCACCAGGTCACGCCGGATCATGTACTTGGCTATGTCTGTCAGGCCTGAGGCATCGGCGTGTTTGTCCCGTTCTGAGGTAGTCGCTGGGAGGGTCTGTGCGGTCGCCTCTTCCTTGGCGTGGACGCGTGATGGCTGCTGGCTAGTGTGAGGGTCTGTTTTCTCCCGCGTGGGTGTACCTGGATTGCGAGCCTGTTGTGGTGCATCCATGTGCGCGCTGGCGTGTGGATCACTATTGTGGCTGTGGCTATCCCAGGCAGCATGTACCATTGCAGGAACAGCATCTTCTCCTCGTGGGCCTAGCAAGTCTTCGGTGTCTGTGGAGTCGCTCCATCCGTGTTGAGATGGTGCGCTTTTAGCCTTGTGAGAAAACAGTCCTTTTGTCTCTGTAGTTTTATCCACAGAGTACATCCCCTTGTAAGTGTGCCAGTCGTGGTAGCTTGTCGCCCTATCACCTGGCGTTCGGCAGAAGGAGATGGCTTTTGGTTCCTTGCGGAAGCGGAACAACACTTCTGGAAGACTGGTTGTCGAATCTAGTCCAGTAAAGAGTGCGTCTCTCAGAGAGACTCCCTGAAGCTGAGTGCTGGGTTGAACATTACCTGGATTTGATCGGGTTCCTGAGGGTGGTAGGCCCCAGGTGATTGGAGGTACCGACATTCTTCACCTTCCTCCATTAGAGGTCCTGGCTTTGCGTGGCCGGTAAAGAATATCTTCTGGATGAAGGCCACAAAGTTGTTTTTGGTCTCTGGTTCCCTTTTTAGATCGCGGAGGTGCGAAGTGAACCTAGAGATGGCATGTTTTCCATTGTTTGGGAAGCGTCCTTTTGGTGAATGGGATGGTAGCGGAGTCACCAACTGCCTAGTCCGTCTTTAGAGAGCTCCTCGACAGTTAGCCTCGGGAATCCTCTATCTTCCCTTGATGGTGTTCGTTTGCCGTCCCTTGTTGTAGGTCATCGGTGCATTTTTCTTGCACGGGAACATCTCCACGTCGTTTGGTGAAACACTTCTGTGTCTCTCTGTTGACTGCCATCGGGAGGTTATTGTCTCCCTGGACGTAACGAAGAATAGTCTCTTTTGTCCTAGTAAATCCCTTTGTGAAATGTTTCTGTGGCCGTCTCTTTTTAGACGTAGGAGAGGACAGTCTTTTTGACACTGTGGCTTCACCTGTGGGGCGCAATCTTTTACGGCTATGCCAGCCGTGGCAGCTGGTTGCTTTGTCGCTTGATACTCTATGGAGAGGAACAACTGTACATCTTAGTCGTGCCATTGCTCGCGAGAGGACTGTTTGATCGTTTATTGTCTTTTGGACGATCCCTTTGTCGGTCACCTTTGGGAAGTTACTTTCTTCCTTCGGTGGAATCGACTCGTCATCCTTAGCTGTCTGGACTGCTGAGCATCCTAGGCCATTGTCGCATCCCCTCGACGTGAGGATGTCTTTGTTGATCTCAGAGGTATGACCTTGTCTTTTCTCTTCACTTGGCCCTTCGGTCACTTGGAGATGGCCAAGACATGGTTCAGAGAGAGATGTGTCCACATTCTGTCACCACCGTTCTGCGGGCATCAACGTAGTCTTGCCCGTGCTCTTTGTTGGTGCACGCGTTGCCCACTACCACCCATCCTAGGTCAAGTCTTTGGGCGTATGGCGCGTTGTGGGGTCCGTTACACTGTTTACGGACTTTATGTACCCTCATGATGTCCCTACCGAGCAGCAGCAGGATCTTGGCGCCTTGTTCTACCGGCTGGATGTGGTTGGCTATTCCTTTGAGGTGGGGGTAATGGAGTGCCACGTCTGGTGTGGGAATCTCGTCCCTGTTTGTGGCCATGTGGTTGCACTCGATGAGTGTGGGAAGGGGCATGTTCACTTTGCCGTCTATTGAGCATATGGTGTAGCCATTCACTCTTCTCCCTGTGGTCTCCATTCGCCCTGCGCACGTTCTGAGAGTGTAAGGAGAAGCACCGTCTTGTATGTTAAACATGTCGAAGAACTCTGACCTGACCAGCGATCGGTTGCTCTGGTCGTCGAGGATTGCGTACATCCGAATAGCCTTCTCAGGTTGTCCCTGGGGGTGCACTGCGACAAGGCATATTTTAGAGCAGGACATTTTGTCACCTTCTTTTCCGCATACCTCAGTGCACTGAGATGTGACGGATGTTGGCTCTCCTTCTTCTTTCTCCCCGCCGTGCTCCGCTACGGAGGATGGATTCTTGAGTTGGTGGAGTGTCAGCGCCTCTGGGTGTAACGCCGTCACGTGCTTGTCACTTTCGCACACTGTGCATTTGATCTCTTCTTTACAGTCCCTGGCTAGGTGAGTCGTGGAACCGCAGCACCTGAAGCAAACTCCGAATTCTCCAAGTAACCTCTTGCGTTCCTCTAGGGACTTCATCCTGAACCCAAAGCACTTGTTGAGTGGGTGTGGTTTCTTGTGTATGGGACATTCCCTGTTTGGGTCCCTTGGTTCCTTGTCTCCGGCGTCCGACTGATCGGGAGTAGTTTGGGTCGTGGGAGGCACGTCCGTCCTGCGGGTCGAGATGGGTGTTTGGGGGTTACCATATCTCGTCGCTGGTCTCTCGTTCCTCAGGCTGCTTGCACTGTATGTGGTTTGCGCACCTAAGAAGAAGCTGGGTTCGTTCCTCGTCCTTGCTGCTTCGCGAATGAAGCTCAAGAAAACTGAGAATGGGGGGTAGACGACTTGCTTCTCCCTTTTGTATTTGGAGCCTTGTGAGATCCATTTTTCTTGGAGGTTGAAGGGTAGCTTCTCCAGGATGGGTCTCACTCCCCGAGCTGAGTCTAGAACGTTGAGACCTATTAAGGAATGGTCTTTCCTTGCGAACTCCAGTTCTTGCAGCAGGTCCCCAAGCTCTCGTAACTTCGAGTAGTCTTTAGTTGTGATCTTGGGGAAGCCATCGACTCTTTTGAAGAGTGAATCCTCGACTGCTTCGGGGCTGCCGTAGGACTCTTCTAGCCTTTCCCACACTAGGTCAAGACCTACTTGGGGTTGGTGCGCGTTTGCCGCCCGCAGTCTATTCGCGTACTCTCTGGATTCGTTCCCCAGGAACTTGAATAGCAGGTTCAGCTCTTCCCTTGCTGAGAAGTCCAAGCTGTTGATTGCGTCTTTGAACGTGAACTTCCACGTCCAGTAGTTCTCAGGGCGGTCGTCGAAGCAGATGAGTCCTGCGTGCACCAGGTCACGCCGGATCATGTACTTGGCTATGTCTGTCAGGCCTGAGGCATCGGCGTGTTTGTCCCGTTCTGAGGTAGTCGCTGGGAGGGTCTGTGCGGTCGCCTCTTCCTTGGCGTGGACGCGTGATGGCTGCTGGCTAGTGTGAGGGTCTGTTTTCTCCCGCGTGGGTGTACCTGGATTGCGAGCCTGTTGTGGTGCATCCATGTGCGCGCTGGCGTGTGGATCACTATTGTGGCTGTGGCTATCCCAGGCAGCATGTACCATTGCAGGAACAGCATCTTCTCCTCGTGGGCCTAGCAAGTCTTCGGTGTCTGTGGAGTCGCTCCATCCGTGTTGAGATGGTGCGCTGGTGTTCACACTGAAGAGGCACCTTACGTAGTCTTCAGTGCGTTGGACTGGATCCTCTGAGGCAATCCGTCTGTACGGTTGCTCCCCGCCGTCCTGTCGCACGGCTGCTTCCAGGACTTCAGCTTGGGCTATGGCGGCGGCGGCTTCCTTCTCTTGGTTAAGTGCCTCTAGATCCGCATCTAATTCGGCCTTTCTGCGCGCAGCGGCGGCATTGGCAGCGGCGGCAGTAGCAGCGACGGCGGCATTGGCAGCGGCGGCAGTAGCAGCGGCGGCGGCATTGGCAGCGGCAGCAGTAGCAGCGGCAGCATTGGCAGCGGCGGCAGTAGCATCGGCGGCAGTGGCATTGGCTGCGGCATTGGCTGCGGCATTGGCTGCGGCATTGGCAGCGGCGGCGTTCTGCTCCTCCTCTTCTATGCGCGCTCTTTCTGCCCTTACGGCTGCCTCTCTTCGACCATATTCGGCCCTGGCACGTGCGGCCTCTGCGGTGGCTCGCGCCTTGGTAGCGTTTGCGCTTGCACTTGACGCGTGAGATTGCGCTGATCTTGCTGACCTTGATGAGTGTCTGGATGTGCTGGAGCGCTGTAATGCAGTTTCCAGCAAAAGGTCCTTTCTCTGGTCTTCGGCCTCAGTGATAGTGGTCTGCACGAAGCCGTCACGCTCCAAGTCAGTTGCCTCCTGCTGGTCACGTTCGCTGAGGCTTTCCTCCGTGTTAATTCTTTTTAGGTAGGCGAGATATGTTTGTGACAGCATTTGGTAACGTTTGTGACTTGACCTCAATTGGGCTATAGCTTGCCTAATTTGTTTCTCCTGATCACTAGTACTTGCAACGTTACATATTTCACGACCAGTGTCCTCCCAGGCCTTCTCTAACCTTTCGCGGTGTGCTTCATTGTCGGTCTCATATTTTTCGCGGGCCTTTTGTGTCAGTGTGACTGTCCGTTTGGGCCTTGTCTCTGCCTGCGCCTGTTGCAGTTGCGCAGCGGTGTCTGTGTCTGAGTGATCGCTTTCCTGCGTGATGTCTGGTGAGGCTCTGAGTTCTGCCATGCTGTAGGTGTGTGTAGGCCTTTTGCCAGTGCTTGTGGCGTGCAGTCTTTTACCTTGTCAGCGATGGGCGTCTGTCTCAGATGATGCCGAGCGGTGTCGTGCAGCGTGCAGCGTATGGGTAGCTGTACTCACAGGTGTCCGGTGGCTCTGACCCGTGTCCTGGCGGGTGTCCGGTGGCGTGGCCCTTGATGGCGCTAGCCGTGGGGACGTGCGCAGGGGTAGGTGAGATGGTGGCTTCTCACTATGGGGCTGTGCAGAGGGTGAGCTCAGACAGAGAAAGGCGTTAGGTTTTGTGTAAGAAGCACAGTTTGTTGCAAAGCTGCTGTGCAGTGTAGGCTGCTGCTTGTCTGTTAAGGCTGCAGGCTGTGTGCAGTTTGAGCTACTTGGTGCTTCCTTTGTCTGCAGGGACTGCCCTATTTTATCATGGAGTCTGGAGTAGCAGCTCCTGTAAGTGTCTGTAAGGCACACAATATCTTTTCACTATTCTGGAAGCCAGAGGGTCACGTGTAGGATGACTTAGGTCAGATAGTGTCCACTCGGCCCTCTTTTCCAAGCACGACAAGGTCTGTTTCTTTTATTACTTTATTTTGGAGAAAGCAGGGAAAAACAGTCTCTTGTGTAGAGGTGTAGGTCTAAATATCTCTGTGTATGCTTAGTAGTAAAGGGAGGTGAAAAGATAATCCTGCAGCACCATTACAGGGGTTACAGCGAGGTACTCACTCGTCCAGTGGTGTGGTGGAAAGGAAATGGCAATGTATGCTGGGTAGTAAGATAGTCTGGGGACAGACCATCTGTGGGCAGAGCAGAGGGGGAGAAAGCAGACTAGCCCATTTGAGAGAAAGGCTGGGGCTGCTATGGCAACTCACAGGAGTGTCTGGGGGAGCTACAACATATAGCAATAATGTTGCATCTCTAATAAAGTCTTGGTTTGGGGTGGGAAGGGAGCGATCAGATCAGGAACACATCATGTACTGCTGCGGCCGAGTTTATTCGAGCATTTGCCCGTTCTCGGCTGCAGCAGTTACCTGGCGCGCGCCGGAGGGTGCCGGGCGCGCGCCGAAGCAGCGGAGGAGAGGCCCGCCGATCGCGGCTTCTCCCTCTCCTCTCCGGGTCCGCCGGGTCCCCCGGAACCCCCTGCCGCCGTCCCCCACATCGCGGGACACCAGGGCTCCCTCGGGGAGCCCTGGACGCGCGTGCAGGGGGCGCAGGCACCCGATGACGCGTGACCGCGCAACAGTGACGTGCGGCACGCCGAGGGGCTGCCACTTGCAAGCCGGGAAATCTCCCGGCTTGCGGAACTGGCCACACTTCAATAAAGTGTGTCGCCAGTGTAAATAAAGAAAACATAAAAACAATAATTGTGCAGTATATTGGTGCAATAAGGACTAGATGAGAGTCTTGGCTCTTTGGAATTTCCTACTTACAGCAATGATAAAAATATAGTGCAGTGGTCTGACTCAGTCAGGAAGTGTGGAGATGGTTGTTATTTCTCTTGGTGTATAGTGGCCCAGATAGATTCTCGTGTAGAGGAACTAATTCAGCAGTGATGGTACTCAAATCCCAATGTAGTACATGCAATGGAAAAACAGAACAGCCCAATGGTCTAGGTTGCAAAACAATTTTTTTATCTCAGGTAAAGAAATAGGAAATGTACTCACAATAAGTACAAATAAGTTGTACATATAATGGTTTCTTTCGGCGATACTGTGCCAGTCCAAGCAGTAGTGCTTCTCACAATCCTCCTGTACCTCCAGCCTCGCCGCCGGCGGTGGCTTCTGACGTCACTTCCGACTCACGGGTGATCGCATCCTAATACAGCAAGCTGCTGGGAGAGGGGAAATGGCACTGTATTTATCACACAAGCACTGTGTTTGTGTGCAGAACCAAACACATACAGCTGGCACTAATAAGCTGGCAAGCAGGGCTGCGAGGAAAGGGGGGGGGTGAAACAGAAGTGCAGACGGGTATTCCTGTTCCATGACAAGAACCGTTTCCGGGACATTCCGAATCCGTAGATTCGGTCTCCGGTCCCGTTTCTCCTGGTCCTCCATTCCATCTTTCAGGAACCTGATTTCTTCTCCCAGGCGCATAATTTCATCGTCTGCCGCGGCTTGGGCCTGTAGGGATTCTTCCAGCCTGCTTTCTAGGTCCTCCGTCCTTAGCGTAAGGCTTCCCAGCTAATCCTTTAAGCCCAACACCATCTCCTTTAGGTCCTGCTGGAGGGTTTTGTGGATCCTGTCATGCATGCTCGATAGCAGCTCTTCTAGGTAGGTGCGCGTTATTTCCCTTTCCAGGGTTGGTTCCTCAGCGGGCTGGTCTCTGTCCCTTTGCGGGGATGCGGCCGCGTGGTGTCCGACGCCATCTTGGGCTCCCTGCATGCTTTCCGATCCACGCTTCTGCTGCGGCTGAAAGTAGTTCGGTACGCCCTTTGGAGCTCGCGCTTTTGCTTTTTGCGACATGCTGTGTGGTTTAGGCGTCTTTGTGAGTTAGTCTCCGGTGGTTTTGTAGGGGGGATAAGAGCTTTTTATCCGTTTTATGCTCGAGGGTTCTTGGAGCTCCCTGATTAACCCACCATCTTGGATGACGTCACCGGAAGTCTCCTTCTTGAATTTTTTTTTAATTACATTTGATATCGTGTTTTTATATTTATGCACTTTATCACATATTTGATATAATATAACGTTTAACACATGTATATGCATATTTACATTTGTGCAATGCACATCTCAGTGTATACACATCTTGGTGTATACATGTATTTTTTACATAAATAATTTGTTGATCAGAACAGTCTTTTTTGAAGCGCACTTTTTTCTCCACTTCACAAACTGTAAACAACAATCTGTACATTTCTTTTGACATCTAGGTGGCAGTGATAATTATTCACTGTGCAATCGTTTTTTGATCAGTTTTCCATGGTACCCACGATGTCAGTATAACTTTTCATACATCACGGCCTTCTTGAGAATAATACGTTTTGTGTGTTTTATTTGTTTTTCAACTTTCCTACAGCTTGTTGTGAATGAGATTGTTACATAGAAGTGTCTCGGAATTTGGGATATTATATTAACCGGATTTCTTCTCAAGTCGGAATAATGTGAGCGTGGAAGTGATATTCAGTATTTACATTTGTGTTTCACATCAAGACAGTGCTTGATCGTCGTGACAGACAATATCCGCCTTTCTGGACAACTTTGTTGTTGTTGCCTAGACTGTCAGTGGAAAGTAGTCTTATTTATTGGTTCGTATAATAGCATATAATAATGTGAGAATGAAATTGGCCAGACATTACCGTTTTTAATTCAAGTTTGGGAATACTAAGATAATTTGATGACAAAATATACAAATTGATGGCGTTTCAAAGTTTGTTTTGCTCGTGTTTCATTCCGGGTTATGAATATTATGAAGGAATTATGTTAACTCGCTCACCCAACAACGCGGTACAATACATAGCGTTTTCCCACTAATGGTCATGGTGAATGGTCTTATTTTTGGCTAGTTCACATAACTTATTTGAAGTTGATGCATTAAGCTGAAAAGGTCATAAATATTTCACAGTCTGCCATCTACTGTTTCAGCAATATACAGTATACAGCATGACCCAGCTAAAATTGTGAAATTGGGCAATCTGGATCGAGTCGTTACTTTCTAACGCCTATTTAAGTACATTAAAAATGTTCTGCATTTCTATGATGACATGCAGCCAGGTTTACAGTACAGAGATAGAACTGCACCAGCTGTTTCTCTTTGCCCCTTACTACACTAGCAAGAGGGTTTTGTGCATAGATTTAAAAAAAACTTCCACATTTGAAAAGAGTTTTACAAATGTTTCATGTGCTAATGGGACCAAAAAATATGCATGCTGACGGAAACAAGATCACAGAAAGCTGACATCTTGTTTATGCCTTTAAAATGAATGACTGTGGGACCATTGTCCGATAAGAAATGTTAAAGGACAAGATGCCGGTGACTGCCAAGCACATTAAAAGCTGGATGTTAGCTGCTAGTTTGGCAACTGCATGGCAACGAATTACCTGTGGCAAGATGTTGGCACATAGCAGACTGCAAGCAAAGATGCCAGATGGGACTTTGAACATTTTAAATGCCCAGTTACTAATAATAATAGCACGTTCTTGTATAGCGCTGCTAGTTTTACATAGCGCTTTACAGAGACATTTTGCAGGCACAAGTACCTGCCCTGTGGAGCTTGCAATCTATGTTTTTGGTGTAAAAAAGACCAGGCGCTTACCTTGAGTTATTAAACACTGATAGGCTTACAATAGAGCCGTCAAACCAACTGTGGCTCGCTAATTCTCTGAGCCAGCAACAGAATCCCTTCTGCTTCCACCCCAGAAAAAGGGTTAATCCAGAGCCCTTAAAGAGACGTGAAAACAAACAGGCAATGGGGGGGCAAGGGATTAGAAAAGCATATATAATCACTTTTAGAAGTTGTTAGAAGTCTTGATTGATTACATGCAGTGGTGGATTATTCAGATACACATAAATACTTACACGGCCATGTGTAAGTAAACACAATGTTTGGTAACTTTCATAGGGCAAAATCTCTCTCTCCCAGCAGTGATAGATAATTTGTGTGGTGAAAGGGTATATAAAAAAGTGTATAACACTGTACTCACACGGCCCAGTGTGAGCAATTGCAGGGATTTGGTATCTTTTTGGGTTAGCATTAACCCGTCCGCATCTGGTGGTCAGCAGAATGAGGGCTGTCTTCAGGTTCCAAATTGGTACAGGACTCTCTTATTGTCAGGTGGGCTCTCCCCCCCGGTGTTGTGATGTATAAATTATATGGGAGGGGAAAACGAGTGAGGCACGGTTCACTTGTATATATTGAATAAAATAAAATTTATTAATAATTACAACGGGACTCACATAGATTACAGGTAGACCCCTGGCCTCCTTACGTGGTCCAGGATCAGGTGTTATGAACAGCTATCACAGCCGGTCCCGCGTCCGGGATCAGGAAGGGAGACTCTCCTGCTCGGCATTTCCACGTGGGACCGGCTGTGATAGCTGTTCATAACACCTGATCCTGGACCACGTAAGGAGGCCAGGGGTCTACCTGTAATCTATGTGAGTCCCGTTGTAATTAATAATAAATTTTATTTTATTCAATATATACAAGTGAACCGTGCCTCACTCGTTTTCCCCTCCCATATAATTTATACATCACAACACCGGGGGGGAGAGCCCACCTGACAATAAGAGAGTCCTGTACCAATTTGGAACCTGAAGACAGCCCTCATTGTGCTGACCACCAGATGCGGACGGGTTAATGCTAACCCAAAAAGATACCAAATCCCTGCAATTGCTCACACTGGGCCGTGTGAGTACAGTGTTATACACTTTTTTATATACCCTTTCACCACACAAATTATCTATCACTGCTGGGAGAGAGAGATTTTGCCCTATGAAAGTTACCAAACATTGTGTTTACTTACACATGGCCGTGTAAGTATTTATGTGTATCTGAATAATCCACCACTGCATGTAATCAATCAAGACTTCTAACAACTTCTAAAAGTGATTATATATGCTTTTCTAATCCCTTGCTCCCCCATTGCCTGTTTGTTTTCTATGTTTTTGGTGCCTGAGGCACAGGAAGATAAAGTGACTTGCCCAAGGTTACAAGGAGCCGACACCGGGAATTGAACCAGGCTCCCCTGTTTCAAATTCTCAGTGCCAGTTGGTGTCTTTACTCACTGAGCCGCTCCCTCCCCCTTACTATTCTTTCTAGTTTAAGAATGAGCAGTCTGACGGCTTTAATTTCTTCTAATGGTAATATATAAGAGGTAGAGAGAGGGAAGAAGAGGTGGGGAGAGAGAGAGAAGAAAAAAAAGGAGAGAGAAAGAGAGAGATACCTATTTTGCTAATGTCCCAAGTAGAGATGGTCAAATTTTTCTTTGAGAATTTGGATTTACAGCAGATTGGCCGTTTCCTTTGGTCCGCAGATTTAGCGGATTAATGTCAAAGAGGGCGATTCACGTTTTGCAGATTATTTCTATTATTATTACCAATACACTCCACAGATTACACAACCCACAAATCAGTCCACGGGTTGTATCCAATGGTGGATTTTGATGAACCCATGTGGATTGAAACCTCCCAAATTTGTTTGCAGATTTTACACCGTGAAACGGATTTTGGGGGTAACATCAGCGAAAATCCGGGAAACAGATTTTGGCGTATTCTCCCATCTCTAGTCCCAAGATATTTAAATACCTCTCTCTCTACTGTAAAACACATATAGCCAGGTCCCCTCCGGTCCTCCGTTCCCCCCCTTACCTCCGCTGCCGGGAGGGGTGTTGCGGGGAGGTAACGGGATCGCCGGCGGCTCTCTCCGCAGGGCGCCGCCATGTCCCAGGTGCTCGCGCATGCATGGAGCCTTGCGCATCCGCAAAAGGGTTGTGGTTGCCATGTTGGGATTGGCGATAGGCTCGCGCATGCGCAGAACAGTCGCGGCCGATGTGGTGCGCGTTAGTGCAGGGACTTCCCGAAGTTGCGCATGCGCAGAGGAGAGTAGCGGCGGCCATTATAGACTCACCCAGGTGCAGGAGAGATCGCGCATACGGCCCTAATAGTAAAGAGGGACTACAACACCCAGCAGCTCCTGGGGCTTCTAACCACCTAATGCCAGGGAGCCAATAGGATTACAGGATTCCCTGAGAGGAGAGATACATTTTGGCGCGCTCAGGGCAGGAAAGGCAGTTGGAGCTGGGTTAAGGTTAGGGGAGGTTGTGTGTGCAGGGGTCAGGGACCCACTGCACTAGGCCAGGTAAACCCCTAAGCCCCAACTCAAGTGCTTAGAGTGTGGCTGCTTTAGGGACAGGCCCTAGAATAGGGACCCTGCCTCATTAGTATCTAGTAGAGAGAGGTCTGGGACAGGCCTAATCTAGCAGAAAGAGAGGGAGACTGTCTTCAGGGTGAGACCACTCCTAATAGATAACAGCCCCCCGCGGAGTCCAGGATGTCGCGGAGGAGATCGTGGATCGGCGGATCCTTTGTGAAGATATCTGCGGGCTCGGGAGCAAACGGCAGGTATCGTTATAAAGTGCACCAACAAAGTACATACACATTGTGTGCAGCGCTGTCTCACACACCAAAGGGTTTGGGTGTGGGACTTTGGGGTGCTGGGACATGGTGTGGGGTTATGCCTTGCATGGTGCGTGGGCAATTGTACTCTTAGTCATTATAGAGAATCGAGTGTTACGAGTTCATTATAGAGAATCGAGTGTTACGAGTTATCTGTTATCAATGATACAGTAAAGGGCCTTTATATTTTACACTGTGTGGGTGTGATTTATGTGTTGGGTCCTGTGAGGAGCTCCTTCCACAACGTTGGGATTCCTCACAGCTGGAGGCGCTGCACCATTACTATTTCTATATCACCCCAGGCTCTCCGTGGCAGAGGCTCAGGCCCCTGTGAGCCAACAGGTATAGGTAGCACCAGTAGCATAATTACAGCCTACCCCCAGATCTCACTTAGGGGGGGGAGGGGGAAACAGGGCTACACACATATTTCAGATTTATTTTTTCCAGCTGGTGAAAGTTTGATTGAAAATTTTATTTTAGACTTTGACATTTTGAGGGGCAAACGCCTCTTTTGCATTTGTAAAACTTTGAATGTTCGAAGTAAACAGAAAGTATTCAATGCATAAACTGTACGACAAGTCCCACAAGTCTTAAGAAACTTATACATGGAAAACGTATACATTCTCTCCTGTCTTGATTACTGTAACCTCCTGCTGTCTCCCCTACAATATATCCTAAACGCTGCTGCCAGAATCACTCTACTCGTTCCAAGATCTGTCTCAGCATCTCCACTCAAGAAATCCCTCTCCTGGCTTCCGATCAAATCCTGCATCTCACATTCCATTCTTCCCCTCACTTTTAAAGCTTTACACTCTTCTGCCCCTCCTTACATCTCAGCCCTAATTACTCGTTATGCACCATCCAGACTCTTGCGTTCTTCTTAAGGATGTCTTCTTTCTACCCCCTTTGTATCGAAAGCCCTCTCCCGCCTTAAACCTTTTTCAGTGACTGCCCCACACCTCTGGAATGCCCTTCCCCTCAATACCCGACTAGCACCCTCTCTATCCACCTTTAAGACCCACCTTAAGACACACTTGCTTAAAGAAGCGTATGAATAGCACTGTGGATAATACTGGATACATGTTAAATAAACATTGGCCCCCTTCAGACACACTTACCAGAATTCCCTCCTACTGTCTCTGTACGTTCACCCTACCTACCAATTAGACTGTAAGCTCCTTGGAGCAGGGACTCCTCTTCCTTAATGTTACTTTAATGCCTGTAGCACTTACTCCCATGACCTGTTATTTATATTATCTGTTATTTATTTGATTAATACGTGTATTACTACTGTGAAGCGCTATGTACATTAAAGGCGCTATATAAATAAAGACATACGATACAATACAATACATTTGTAAGTGCGGAATATCGCAATAAAAAAAAAAGAGGTATTTTAACAAAACTTCACTTTAAACTATTAAGCTGCACAATTGATTTAGCGGTTGATTGCTTCCAAATAACCACAGCTTTAGAAGCCTGGTCTCCTTGGCTCATTTTATTCAGATGGTAATATTTTGCCTCAGGCACTATAGTTAAGTACAGAAACTTCAAAGTGGCAATATGAACTCAAGCACTATCTTTAAGGATATACATAACCCTTCAAACAAACATCTAGAAGGTAATAAGTGATCTAGTTTTAATTTACATTCTTTTTTTATGTTGTCCAGCTATTAAAATTCTTGTGTTTCAAACGTAAAATAAAAACAAAAACACATTTATAGTACATATTTTCAGCTTGAGTTTCTTGATATGAGAACACTGGGGCGGATGACAGAACTCAGGAAGGAAGCAAACAGGGTTTTATTTAGGGAAGATACAAGAAATTCTGGGTAAACAGGATAACAGGTAAGGTAAATCAACAGGACTGTGAAACCTTGACAGGGACTGGCAAAAAGGGATATGGAAAGAGGGACAGGACTGGGGCATGGACAAGGACAAAAGCCTGGAACAAGACCGTGGACTGGCGAGCAAACAAAGTTCAACACCAGGAAGGAGCAATTTCCTGGAGTTTAAGAAGGAGACCGAGGGGAAGTGGGCGAGTCCTAGGCTGGAATGACTCTGGGAGTTGTAGTTCTTTTGGGCTAAGCCTGGTGAACAACTGCCACATTGTAGCCAGAAAACTCAGTGAGGGCAGGTTTTCAGAATACTGTAATTTCTGGCTAATCACTGATGCACAGGTTTTACACTTCACATCAATGTCTCAAGGTACTTTACCCATATTTTGCCATTCTTGTATCAGGGGGAGTGTTCATATGGAGCAATAGAAAGAACAGCAGTAGGAGTTACATGATGCACATATTATAATTGAATATATATTGAATTTGGCATTCTAGGGTGATCGCTTTATCTTCATTTTGTCTCCATCAAATTTTTTTTTAACAGGTCAGAGAGTTGCGTTCAGTTGCTTCAGAGTATTTTCAATCAGGCTCTGATGCACTCTCATTGAAAGTAAGTAAGCTGATTTGCTAGTTTCAGAGTACCAATAGGAACATCCTGTGTATAATAGATATTGGCAGTTTAGGATAACGTGGAAGGGTTAAATCAAAGTTACCTTTTGATTCTGCAGGTACGGCGTGAGGGAAAACTAAGACAAAACAGTTTTTTTTTTGTTGCTTCAGACTCAGGATGGAAATGCAGAAAAAAATAGCTGCCATTGCAAAAACTGCTATTCTCGCAACTTTTCATCACACACTTGCCTTGGATATTTTTTTTTTAATTGATGGGTTTTTTTATGGTTTGACATTGACCCTTATATTAGTTCCTGGAAGGATTGGGCTCCACTTAATGGATGGGTTGGTGACATTAATGAAAGTATTTATTTAATGAACCACTTCATTGCCAATATGGCTAGCTAGAATCCTCTTGAGAGTAGCAAGGTAGGCTGGTACTCAAGGGGTTAATGATGATCCTCCTTTCCCCCCCCCCCCCCTATTATCTAGTCATGAGACAAATTAGTCTTGAGGCCCATTCCTTTCCATCATTTCTGAGTAACGAGTTAGGAAAAGCAGGGTGGTGGGGAGCAGATTTGACCATTGCTATCTACAGTATAGTGGTATTTCCACAAGATGGCTGCACACACTGGGTGAAGAGCCTTACAGGAGGCAATCGTACTGCACAGTAAAGGAGATAAGGAATAGTCAAATTAGACCACAAGTGATTTATAATACCGACACAACACTCAAATATAGCAAACGATAGTTAATTTATTATGCCTGTGTGCATTTTGGACATACAGTAATAAATCAACTTTTATTGCTATATCTGAGTGTTGTGTCACTATCTATAGTGGGAAGATATATCTAATCACTTCCAGTGCATACCCAGTGAATAGCATTGGGCCATTATCACTTTGTGATTAAAATTGGATGTACATTATACATGTAGCCCTTTTTCTGAACCCTCCCAAAGGAACTACTGGTCGCTGTACAACACCTGCGGCTCCAGGAGATATGAGCCTCCGCTAGCTGGGAGCCTGGGGTAACACTCATACACTTACTTAGCTCAGCGCCTCCACTTACCCAGGATCCCCGTGATGTGAGATTTCCCTGGGCAAGAAATACATACACACACATGTAATGCAACCAACTTTACTGTATTAACGATAATGCAGAGTAACCTTATATAATGCAACAGGTAACCTTAGTGGCCCAGCCACTCTGATCAGGAGTAACGTGTCCGTCCCCCCCACCGCGTGCCCCACACACCGTGTCCATATATAGTACTATTGGTATAGGCTCAGTTCTTTAACCACTTTAGTGTTCCTAAAGAGTTTAGCCTAAGGCGGGATCAGCGCCTGTTGACCGGTGTTGGTGCACTTGATGTTATAGTACCTTCCGGTCACGGCGGTCCCCGGTAACAACTTCACAAAGGGTCAGACGCATCCAACACGTAGCCTCCAGATATCACGGTGTCCAGCCGTCTGTTCCCAGAAGACTGCAACCGCCGCAACTCTGTGCTTTGTCCCTAACTGGTACTCAGTAAGGGGTGATGCTCGCTCTCACTATAGGCCATCCCTGCAGGACAGCAACCTATGGTGACTTCAGGAAATACTCCTAGGGCCTGCGGGGTAGCCTGTCCTATGCAGGTGGGTCACTGACCCCCTGCACCCACTCTACCTCTCCCTTCACCACCCGGGTCCCCTCTGACTAACTCAGCCTAACACCTGCAGCAACCGCACTGCACTCACACAGTACCTGCAGCAACCGCACTGCACTCAACTGGTACCTGCAGCAACCGCACTGCACTCAACCGGTACCTGCAGCAACCCACTGCACTCACACCGTACCTGCAGCAACCCACTGCACTCACACGGATACCTGCACCTACACTGCACACACACGCTGTGCCTACTTGTCAGCGCTCACAGCACTACCAGCCGTGACACTGACAAGACTGCACACTCAAACCTAAGGGCAGAGTCCCTACCTAGGGTCCTCAGTACCTACCCACTACCCTGGTGGGGATTGGGGCCTGCCTGGGATCTGGGGAACTACCTTACCTGGTGTAGGAGCCACTTGCTCCCTGCACCCTTCCTCCCCCTTCCTGCTCCCAGCTTCAACTGCCAAATGTGGTCCCCGCAACATTGTAGCCTTCCTCCACAGGAGAAGCTGCAAAACCCTATTTGCTGGCTGGCTGCACGTGATGTGGGTGAAAGGGCAATCCCCAGAGGCTGCTGGGAATTGTAGTCCACTCAGGACCTCTTTAGCATTGGGACCGCGTGCGCTACCCTTACTGCGCCTGCGCAACCAACGCGCATGCTCGCGCAACCTGTCCTGGCGGCCGGGGACTCGGAGCGCTCCCTGCTCCGGCCCCCATCTTTGCGTTGTGCCGGCGGGTCCGTCGCTGCCTCCGGCAGCACCCGCGATCGCTCGGCACTCTGCCAGGGGGCTCTCAGAGGAGGAAAATAGACCGGGGCTACATACATCTCATCTCTATTATTGTTTGTACAAATCCATGGAAATTTCCACACAACTCTATTCCTTTATATACAGGAAAGAGAGGTTAATCCTACTTTTTATTTACTTTTGTTACGTAGATTTATGCAAATATAGATGTACTGTATGCAAATACTTGAATAACACAGAAACGTTAAATTTATATTTTATGGGTTTTTTTTTTACTCATTTCATATACTGTATTCTTCATACCTGTCTGTCAAAACCAAACAACCTATGGGAATTTGAAAACTATAATACTAAACCTTTTTAGAACCAATATCAAAACACCAGAGGGGATACTCTACTTTGTATTTTATGCAATTTTTCCAGCATCTAAATTTTGAAAGCACGCATCGGCAATATATAAATGTATACTGGTCTATTTATGAAAGTCTCACAGGTGCAAAAAGAGGCAAAAGCAGTGAATAGAATAGCACCATATTCATCAAAGAAAAGTAATCCATTGAAACAAATGTGATTATTTTTTTACCATTTGATAAATCAATTGCAATTCTTCTGCACTGATTTTCTCCAGTTTTGTAGCAGTAAGACTTTAGTCAATGATCTCTAGTGAATTTATCTGTGTTTTTTTGTTCCCTGCAAAGAAAATAATATGTCACAAAGACCTGAATTAACTGAGCTCTGAAAATAGTATATCAGCACTCAATCCCATATTAACCGTTAGAGTTCCCTTATCATGTGGACCATTTGAAATGGAAGTGGGGCCCCTTCAGCTTCAGTTTACTGTACATGAGCCGTGTGGCATTGGAAATATATTTTTAAACAAATACTCACCTAGCAAGATTTATTAATCAACTGAGGATTGAGGGGTTCAAGCAAGTTAAGGATATCTCGTCACCCAGCCGATTGCCTGTGGATTACAAATAGGCAATTAAGCTTTAGATCATTTTTGATTGGGGTCTGTGGCTGTTTTGTTTCTAAGGCCATAGAATGCTTGCTTTACTGGTTTATTTTATGGAATAGCTCCAGGGCATCTTAGACCCTCAATAGAGGGAACTGGTCTAAAGATCATTTCCACAGCACTAAGAAAACGGTCATGGATACAAGATACAATATACTGTAAAAGATCAACAATAAACATTTCAAACCTGAAATAAATCCCTTCTTTTACGTAGTCATCTTAATGTATCGAATCAATCTTAACTTGTAGACGACAGTACACATAGGTAATGCAGCACACATTAAGTAATTGCCCTACTCTCCCGTTATGATTTATTTTGAAGTAGAGAGATTTTCAAAGGTATGTCTCATGGTGCTGAGTAGATGGGATTTCCCATGAACCATCAATGCATAAAGTTTTACAACCAGAACCGCTAAGTGAAAAGGGGTCTGTAACAGGGCCTTTCCACTGTCTAAAAGGCTTTGAAAATAAGGCCTGTCTTTTGCTGATGTTAATTTCAGCAGGAGTTAATTAGCCAGTGTCCACCTGGCTCATCAAGCAGGTTTAAAAGCCTGCTGCACAGACTGCAGGGGATCTCTAGCACAGAGAGAGTCTTTGCCGCTAGAGAGATCCCAAGGGAAGAGAAACTCTCTGTTCCAGGCAGCATCGTCCCTGGAACCTGCCAGAGGGATCACCCCACAGACACCAGCACACACCCTGCACTTATGTGGAGAGCACCCTGCCTACAGGTACCTCTCTTTGGATGTTTGACTATTTCTGTCAATAGGTTTGTAAGAGACCATGCCTTCCAGTCCACAGAGAGGGACAGCTTAATGTAATTCAGCCCCCTACATGGGCTTAGGCCTGGTTATTTTATTCTGCTCTATTTTTGTTTGCTGATATGAAACTGTTTTCTGTTTAAAGCTGCTGGCAAATAAAGCCTACGTTTATTTTCACCTAAAATGTCTCTGGTGTGTTACCCTCTGGCGCACATCTCCTACATATGGTGAAAGAAGTTGGGATGAGAGGCGGCCCTTGAATTTCAAAGGGACCCTGGAGACTGTCAGGGAAAAATGTTTTTTTTTTTTTATCACAGTCCCTGTAACGGCTTGGGTAACATGAGTACAAACGGAAGAATCATGTGCAGAAGTGACCAGAATAAAGAGCTACAGATCCAGGCAGAAAAAGCTACACAGCACAAAGCTAAAGCAAATTAGAGTATCCCCTCTGGTGTTTTGATATTGGTTCTAAAGCTAAAGCCCAAAATTCCACAGTCTGACTGGGGGGACTTCTACACATGGTGACCCACACAAGGTACTGATTCTGTGAACAAAGTCGACCCCATTACATATGGGAAAAATAAATGTAATACAAACCCACATGGGTTTTTGAAATGGCCACTCAGCAAAACAAAGTCTACAGAGACGCCTGTGAGAGCTACAAACTCTGCAAGTGAAGTCTGCTCCACCTGTATGACTACCAGCTTTGTTCTAGCATATATAGAGAATATGGCCGCAATAGCACCTCATGAGGTCAGGGTGAAGAATACACCTGAAAGTGCCAGAATGAGGGCAAAATGTGTTTTTTTTGTTATGAACCAGGCCACACGAAAGAGTGTCCCTTCCGACATTTGATGAGGATGTCTCTTATACTGTATGCACATAGAAATGAGACGCACCAGTGAGGCACCCTATATGGTTTTGGGGGTGCATAGACCCAAGGCTCATGGAAGTTTCGTGTCCTTACGTCCTTGAACATGAACGCCAAATATTTCCTCCTGCAACTGCAAGAAAAGCAAAGTGGGTACAGTGAAACTGCAGGAGTTTCAAGCAAAGGACGGGACCTCAGTATCCCTGATGCACCAGGATCTTCCAAAGTATAACTGTACATATTACCAAACTCCTCCCTTTATGAGTATGCTGCTGGTAAAAGGATTGACCTTACATATATGGAAAACAAAAGAACAGATCCTGCGCTCCTACCAATTTGGTCTAAAATATACTAGTGACATGTTTACTTTTAGAACCTACGTCTGTGTAATAAAGGAGTCATTTGGTTGCATCTCTTGGTCAAAACATGATTCAAGCCTGCCAACCTTGTCAAGGTAGACTCAGTTTTGCAGGTTCCTACTGTACACTGAATATATGTAATTTTATATTTCATTTCTTATTGTCCCATGGGCTAAACTTTGAGAAATAAGTGAAAGTGCCCTGAAGTGGCTAAATAAATTAAGCAAATGCTTATTTGTGATTTAGTGCAATTAGAAGCTGGCCAAAGCCAGCATTAGAGTTCCCTTATTTTAAAAGTGAACTGTGGGTGCACAAATACCCTAGTGTGAAATATTAAAACGTATCTTGGTCCAGGGTGGGAAGGGAGCGATATTCTCAGGAACACACCATAAAAGAATAGAAAGGCAATAATAGGGTAGTATATCAACACAATAAATGGTCAGGTGAAGTCTTGGCTCTGTAGAAGTGCCTACTTACAACAGATCAGAATAAAAACAGCAGTGGTCTATTAAGCCAATAGAAAGCAAACTGGATCTCCAGCAGGAATAGATATTCAAAACAGGAGACGTAGCGGGGAAAACTTCTCAAACATGTATGGTGCGGAGGGGTTACAGGATCACTCCAATTCGTGATGAGACCATAAAAGACAGAGACGGACTATACTGTAGTGTAGATCGTCATATAAAATTTATAAAAGAAGCAAGGTAAGAAATGTACTTACAATAAGTACACCATGCATGTACACATAACGTTATCTTGAGACAGTAGAGTGCTGTGTCCGTGTGGAACCGCTTACTGTGCCGTCTCTGACTCCCGTCGTGCTGCCGATGGATGGCGTCTGACATCACATCCGGTGAGGGAGTGACAATGTCCGTTCGGGAACCAGGTAAGCAAACAGCGAGGAAAAGACCACAGCAGACTCTACCGTCTTCACTTCTGGAGCAGCTGCAGCAAACTAACGGATAGCGCTACGCGTTTCGCTGTATCAAGACAGCTTCCTCAGGAGCAAGTGACCACCCCTAGTGGGTGCATGGTATATATAGTCTGTCTGATTGGTAACAATTAATCAATCAATGGGACAATAAATAAAATTACACACAGGTTCTCCTATTTACGGTATATAACTCTGTGGTCAAATATACGACGCAATTAAAAAACACAATAATATTTAATCTATCTTTAATAGTATACAATAATTAAAATGAACTAATGCTAAACTATAAAATACATTAGAGCTCATAGTCATGAATGGGAGAGAGAGAGAGAGACACAGATGGTTAATGATATAGGACAAACAGTATCTCAGTCATATTAATATGTGGCCTCTAACATGAGGTCACTATAAGAGCACATAACCTATAGGTTATCCCATCCCAAGTTTTAATAAGGGGAGAGTCATGTGCTGGTGCAATAGGGCACACAGGGCTCAGCAGAAATAGAGCAATATGAACAATGCAAATATTGAATGTAACTTGAAGGATATAATTTAAATGAGGAATGGGGCTAATTCGAAATCAGCATTAAGACCATAAGGTATAAGTGTATTTAATGTGTATCCAATAAATTTTCCCACTTGCTCAAATCTACATCTTTACTGCGCCCTCTCCAATGTTGTAGGACATTTTCAATCGCAGTGAACTTTAAGAGTTTCGTATCTGAGTTATGATATTTAGCAAAATGTTTTGATACACTATGTGTTAGAATGCCTCGTCTGATGTTACTGAGATGTTCCACAATACGTGTGCGAATAGCTCTTTTGGTTTTTCCCACGTACTGTAACCCACACGGGCACTCTAACACATAAATAACATATTCCGTATAGCAGTTTATATATTGTTTTATCTTAAAATCTTCTTTACGGTTATTGCCTCTAAAGTTCTTTTTATCTAACTGTTTATGTTCACAGGCTTTACAGGTCGAGCACCCATAAAAGCCTTCTATACTCTTGAACCAACCTTTATTTTTTCCTTCTATTTTCTTTAAAGCACTTGGGGCCACAATATTTTTTATATTTTGTGCTTTTTTGAAAATTATCCTTGGATTATCTGGAAGTGCATTTTTTAAAATTGGGTCCGTTTTTAAAACATGCCAATGTTTTCTTATAATTTTACTAATATTGCTTGCTTCCTTATTAAAAGTAGTTAAAAAAGCTGTATCAAATTGATTCTTTGTGTTGGTAATTTTCGGTTCACTATTTGTTTTCAAAAGTTCTTCTCTATTGAAAGATTTGGCTTTCTTAAAGGCTGTATCCAGATTTTCTCTTTTGTAATTTTTTTGAATAAAACGAGATTCAAGTGTTTTACATTGTTCTTCAAAAACAGTTGTATCTGTACAATTCCTACGCATCCTCCTAAATTGATTGTAAGGTACATTGTCCATCCATAAATGATGATGGCAGCTGAAACGCAAAATGTAATTGTTGCTATCAACATTTTTAAAATATGATTTAGTTTTTAAAGAGCCCTCTTCTACATAAATGACTAGGTCCAAATAATTTAATGAAACATTACTAGTTGTAGATGTAAATTTTAAATTTAACGTATTAACATTCAAATTGCTAATGAATTTGTCTAATTCAATTTGTTCACCTTGCCAAATTAAAATAATATCATCAATGTAGCGCCGCCATAGGATCACGTTCTCCCCCAGCATGCCATTGGTCCAGATGTTCTGCTCTTCCCAAAATCCCATAAAGAGATTGGCATAACTGGGGGCGAACTTCGCTCCCATGGCGGTGCCACATTTCTGAATATAAAAGGTGTCTTCGAACAGGAAAAAGTTATTTTCTAGTATGAAAGATATACTATCCAGAATGAATTGAGCCTGCAAATTTTGTAATTCAGGGTCCTTGTCTAAGAAGTATTTGACTGCTGCACAACCTAAATTATGTGCAATGGAGGTGTATAGGGATGATACATCTATACTCGCTAATATATAGTCCTCCCTCCAAACTATTTTATCCAAAACTTGGAGTATTTCCGTGGTATCTTTTAAATGGGATTTTAAAGTTTTCACATAGCCTTGTAGAAAGATATCAATATATGCTGACAAATTTGAGGTGAGGGAGTTGATACCAGAAATTATTGGTCTACCGGGTGGTTTTTTTTGACATTTATGAATCTTAGGCAATATATAAAATATAGGTATTTGTGATGTATTGTTAAATACAAATTTATACTCTTGTTCGGTGAGAATACCAGTGTCTTTTCCTTTGTCTAATAGAGATTGTAATTCCTTTGTAAAAGATTTGATGGGGTTTTTCTTTAAGATTTGATAAGCGTGAGGATCTCCCAGGAGGCATAAGGCCTCTTTGAGATAATCCTCTCTGTTCATGATAACAACTCCCCCTCCCTTGTCAGCCTGTTTTATAATTATATTGGTGTTTTCTATGATATCTTCCAAGGCTTTCTTTTCCTCTTTTGTTAGATTATTTCTAGTTTTTGTTTTAGTATTTTTCTGCAGATCTTCAAAATCTCTGACAATTAGATTATAAAAGACTTCTAAATAGTTTCCTTTGTAGTATGTGTGCCCTATTGCACCAGCACTTGACTCTCCCCTTATTAAAACTTGGGATGGGATAACCTATAGGTTATGTGCTCTTATAGTGACCTCATGTTAGAGGCCACATATTAATATGACTGAGATACTGTTTGTCCTATATCATTAACCATCTGTGTCTTTCGCTCTCTCTCTCTCCCCCATTCATGACTATGAGCTGTAATGTATTTTATAGTTTAGCATTAGTTCATTTTAATTATTGTATACTTATTAAAGATAGATTAAATATTATTGTGTTTTTTAATTGCGTCGTATATTTGACCACAGAGTTATATACCTTAAATAGGAGAACCTGTGTGTAATTTTATTCATTGTCCCATTGATTGATTAATTGTTACCAATCAGACAGACTATATATACCATGCACCCACTAGGGGTGGTCACTTGCTCCTGAGGAAGCTGTCTTGATACAGCGAAACACGTAGAGCTATCCGTTAGTTTGCTGCAGCTGCTCCAGAAGTGAAGACGGTAGAGTCTGCTGTGGTCTTTTCCTCGCTGTTTGCTTACCTGGTTCCCGAACGGACATTGTCACTCCCTCACCGGATGTGACGTCAGACGCCATCCATCGGCAGCACGACGGGAGTCAGAGACGGCACAGTAAGCGGTTCCACACGGACACAGCACTCTACTGTCTCAAGATAACGTCATGTGTACATGCATGGTGTACTTATTGTAAGTACATTTCTTACCTTGCTTCTTTTATAAATTTTATATGATGATCTACACTATAGTCCGTCTCTGTCTTTTATGGTCTCATCACGAATTGGAGTGATCCTGTAACCCCTCCGCACCATACCTGTTTGAGAAGTTTTCCCCTGCTACGTCTCCTGTTTTGAATATCTATTCCTGCTGGAGATCCAGTTTGCTTTCTATTGGCTTAATAGACCACTGCTGTTTTTATTCTGATCTGTTGTAAGTAGGCACTTCTACAGAGCTAAGACTTCACCTGACCATTTATTGTGTTGATATACTACCCTATTATTGCCTTTCTATTCTTTTATGGTGTGTTCCTGAGAATATCGCTCCCTTCCCACCCTGGACCAAGATACTGCTATAAGGAATCTGTACAAATTCCTTGGAAGGTTGAGAATCTTTTCGGGTTCACTATCAAATATATCACACTGTGTGTATATTCACTTGTATTCACAATATATGCACTTAATTTCACTTTTGTGGTGTTTTAGCGCCGTTTTGAATCACTTTGGTTTACTTAAATATTAAAACGTACACATATCTCTTCTTTCTATCAGCCATCTTAGAGAAGCTTACATCAGCCCAAGACAGTCAGGAAAGACATTATAACCAAAATGCTCACATGAGGGTGTTTCAACCTGGGGACCAGGTGATGTTAGTATTACCTAGTTGTGATAGCAAACTCCTATAAAAATGGCAGGGCCCATTTGAAGTACTCCACCACATGGGTGATGTGGACTATGAGATCTCTCAACCAAGGTCCAGGAAGGGTAAACAAATTTACCATGCAAATTTACTGAGACCCTGGAAGGTGCCGAGATCTCTGTTCATCCACCCAGATCTGGGTCCTCATACTCCACAAGGGAACACATGTGGGACAATCAAATCCCTGTGGGAAGCCAGTTAACATCTAACCAGAAAGCGGACTTGTTAGTGTTATTTAACCAATTCAGGAACGGTTTTTCTGATCTCCCTGGGCAGACAAATATATTTTCACATGTGATAGAGACAGAACCTGTTGTAAAAGTACGCTCTCATTCTTACAGGTTGCTTGAAAGTCATAAGGCTCTTGCAGAGAAGAAGGTACAAGAAATGCTAAACCTGGGAGTGATCGAAGAATCATGCAGTGAATGGTGTAGTCAAATATTCATGGTCCCTAAACCAGATGGCAAGGTAAGGTTTTGTGTAGACCTCTGAAAAGTAAATGCAGTATCCAGTTTTGATGCATACCCCATGCCAAGGGTGGACAAATTGATTCACGGCCTTGGTACTGCAGAGTATATATCCATGATTGACCTCAGAAAAGGATACTGGTAAATACCTTTAGAGGAGTCCAAGTGAAAACCCACCTTTGGCACTTTGATGGGCTAATACCAATTCAGGCCTATGTACCTAGGCTAAAGGCTTGTCTCTAAGAGAGGCAGGGCTCACGATCAATACTTAGATTATGTGGGTGGAGGGGAAAAGTAAGGCCACTGACCAGTAAGGTAGCAGCCCTGAAAGAAGTTCTAACCCCCGCCCCCGAACAAAATACAGGTGCGCTCTCTGCTGGGCTTAGCAAGGTACTATCGGCTTTTCATCCCTAATTATTCTGAAATTACTGCACCGCTAACAGACCTCACAAAAAAATGTGCCCCTACACATGTGGTATGGTCTAGAGAGTGAACATACAACAATACAATTACCACTCAATACCCAAGACAAACAAATAATGATACCAGGTGCATAGGGAGGAGAGGGAACAAACACAATTGGTGAACAGAGTCACCTGGATCCCTATAAACACGCACTCATGGTAAAGTGGGGGGTACAGTAGCCTGTACTCCAAATAAAATTCACTTAAATGCACACTACCTAAATTTAAAATGTAACCTTTAATATCAAGTACTTAAAACATATATTACCAAAGTGAAAATGTGATAACGTTTAAAAATAAATTAAATAAAGTAACTCGTGCAAGCAGGCAGCCTCTAATGTTTGAATGCTCCAGTATATCATTAAAACTGGAGAATAAGAGGCTGCTAGGGTGCACACAGCCGAAGTGAGCAAACAAGCCCACCACTTCACTGATTAGCCTAGTGAAATAGTGAATATCGTAGTGGCTATTAATATTATTGTTATAACTTGATACTGGCAGTATAACCTCCTAATCAGGTCTTAACATACTCCAGGAATCCTTGCCTAGCCACTACCCTAATTTTTATATATTGGCTAATCTAGTGAACCCCCCACTGTACCACCCACTTTTCTGATTCACTTCAGTTCACAGTTGCACCTACTTTTCATTATCAATTGAATTTATTATTATTAACACTTTCTACACAATTAGTATGGTTTAGTCGATCACTCCCTTATCCCTCACCTTTTGCGCACTCATGATACACTAATATAACATAATACAAGGATAAGATATCCACTAATGAGTACAACAACCCCACTACCCCACCAGGGGCTAACTAGTATGTCAGACGTGAAGTCTGTAAAAACAGAAAATAACAAAACTTTAATGGTACTGCTGCAGCCGAGTTTATTCGAGCATTTGCCCGTTCTCGGCCGCAGCAGTATCCTGGCGCGCGCCGGAGGGTGCCGGGCGCGCGCCAAAGCAGCGGAAGAGCGCCCTCCGATCGGGGCGCTCTCCCTACCGCTGCCGGGTCTGCCGGGTCCCCCGGAACCCCCTGCCGCCGTCCCCCACATCGCGGGACACCAGGGCTCCCTCGGGGAGCCCTGGACGCGCGTGCAGGGGGCGCAGGCACCCGATGACGCGTGACCGCGCATCGGAGACGCGCGGCACGCCGAGGGGCTGCCACTTGCAAGCCGGGAAATCTCCCGGCTTGCGGAACTGGCCACACTTCAATAAAGTGTGTCGCCAGTGTATATAAGTATCACGCCGAAACAAGTGAAAGTATGTACATGTGATTAAAAAAGGAATAAAAATGATCCCCAAAGGGGGAAGTTGCTGGGAGAAAAAATTGGTAGTGGAAGGAATAAGCGAATTAGCTGTAAAGTAATCCTAATTGAACAACTACCATATGACCTAATGGTCTGGTGAAGCAGAGCCTCTTATCTGCAGATTGAAACCCTGCACCGGTGTATAACTTAATAATGCACAATACAGATACTGCGTAATAACCCCCACAGCTGTAATACAGAATGGAATATTAACAGCATAACACAATGTGCACTGTATGGCGTGTATAATGCTGTATGGTGAGTATAGCGGCTGAGAGTGTGTCAGAATAGACCAGTATAGCATGGTATATCATGTGTAATCACCGCACTGATCACACTCCTGATAAGTACCAAACGCAGCAGCCGCAGCATGCAGTAAATGGCCAATGCTGACACAAGTGTAAGTGTAGAGGCAAGTATACAACCGTTTCTGAGCAGGGAAGGAGGATCGCTCGCTCCACCATCCCGCTGGCAGGCATATTGTACTCATTAGTGGATATCTTATCCTTGTATTGTGTTATATTAGTGTACCATGAGTGCGTGTTTATAGGGATCCAGGTGACTCTGTTCACCAATTGTGTATGGTCTAGAGAGTGTCAGAGAGCCTTTGAGGAGGTAAAAAGTTGTCTGTCAGAGGGGCTCGTCATTAGAAGCCCAGATTTGAATAGGTCTTTTGTTATACAGACCAATACATCAGAGATAGAACTGCTCCCAGTCCTATCAGAACAGTTTGAGGGGGTAGAATACCCAATCTTTTTACTGAGTAGGAAATTGTTCCCAAGGGAAAATAACTACTCTGTGTGATTGAGAAGGAATGCCCCAGGCAATTGAGGCCTTGAGGCATTACCTGGTGGGAGTTCATTTTATCCTGGTGACGAATCATGCTCCACTAAAGTGATTAAATTCAATGCAGGACTCCAATGCTAGACTGACCAGGTGGTATATGGCCCTCCAACCCTTCTTGTTTTAGATTCAGCACAGGCCTGGGAAGCTACAGAATACGCAAACACTGATTTATTCTCTTGAAAAGGGGTGAATGGTCAGGCTTCAGCTGTGCATGGCCCCAGCCACACACAAACTGGGGAGGAATGTGACTGGGTGAATTCTCTATGCCTGTGAGTCCTATGTATAGGTCTGGAGTCCAGCAGTGACCTGGTTAATCTCAGCTTGAGAAAAGCCTGGGTTAATTAACTAGGTCCCAGCTGCCTTTTTAAGGGGCTTTAAGAACCCAGAGCTCCCACTTGTTCAGGGTTCCTGTCTGAATCAGAGAAGCATACTCTGAAGCATACCCTGAAACTCTGGAGCGAGAACAGCTTGCAAAATGTCTGTTACATTGGGACACTGATCCTTACTCTGTGTTTCTATTCTTGAACCGCCATTTCTTGGACAAGGGCAAAGCCCTGCTAAGGACTTTTTTTTTACCTCTGGATTTATCTATGCTGAAGTTAAAGCTCTGTTATTTTGTGTTCCATGTTTTTGTGACTGAATAAACAAGCCTACTAAAATAACCCACGTGCCGTTACATTGTCCCTGTAACAACCCTAAACTGACAAAACTAACAAAAGGGAAATGTTTAACCTCTCCAATGTGTTACTGAACAAGAAACATATCTCAATATTAGGAAAAGGCCTATAATTTTTTCCTACCTCAAATTTTGATCTTTTTGGCAGAGTAAAAGATTTGAGCCTATTCACCTGTAAGCTTCTTTTACACACGTTTTATGCCAAAAAGACATGTAGGAAACTTGAAACTACAAGTTTGTCAGCCCAAGATGGGCTATATCTTGATGATTTGGTTTAAGTGTTAGAGGAAACTGATACAACATTCATTAAAGAGCGTCCCTTCATTACTCAAAAAAGCAAATTTACACTTTTGCTATCAATTTGCCCCCTGTTAGAAGTATTTACCCAGTTGGTAACTAAAGAACTTGAAAACATCAGACCTAATATCAGGCCACACACAAATATTTCTCAGGATGAGAAAACAGCTTTTAAAAGTTGATGTTCAACTCGGACATTACTATTAAACAATCAGACTAAGGTGACAATATAGTCTTATAGTCTTTCAAAAAAGAACTTGACACCATTTTTGCATGTGCCAATAAAGTCATTTTCTAGTAACCTTTGCAGTCCAGCCGACAATTTTTTCATGCAGTGCATGACATATGTTCTTGTTCTCTGTTACTACTTTATCTGGCAGGAGCCTGCCCACGGAATTCCCACAGCAGAATAGTGTGAGTAGTTCACAATTATTAAAAGTTACTTTTTCATTGCTTAACCTAGCTGGGAGCTAGTATAAGAACTGTACGGGGAGGAGACATTATACAACAAAGAGGAGCCACAGGATTGAGGGTTGCTTCTCCATCTTCATACCTCCAATATTCGCCACCAGTATATGATTTTATGTGATTTATGACACCGCTAACAAGTCACTCAAGGAAATGTACTCACTCATATGATTATTATCATAACCCGACTGACGGAAGCCCTTTGTTTCATGATATAATATAGTCACACTAGATTATCCAAAGGGATTGATTATTCTCATATGCAGTTTTTTTGATGAACTGAAGTTTGGATTTCGTCCAATTTTTCTAGATATTGGTGAAAAGCAGGGTTGCAGACCTGTCTGAGGCATGTAAATCTGCTCACAAGTGCTATTTTTATTTGCTGTACACTGTATGGTGGAGGGTTTTTGTCACTTTTCTATCATCCTAACTTTCTTTGTGTCTTGTTGAAACCTATCCCAGCTTCACATTACTAAACTAGTATAACCAGCCTCACACTGATGTGACCCAAACAGGCAAAACATCTGTCTGTGTTTAAGGTTACTGGCAATGCACTTCTTTAACCCGGACTGTGCTGAAATAACTGTAATGTGGCAGGCATAAACTTATAGGGATCCATGTTAAACTGGATAAGATGCAAAAAGGGACACACACATTGACATGTACTGTAATTATCCAGAATCCCTGGCTGCAGTGGAAGCATTGTACACTAAGATATAATGGGGAAAGACAGGATTGTGCACAAGTCTTGAGACATTCTGCTCATAACAGGCATTTTTATTTGCTACAGTACATTTATACTCTAATGTATTATGTCTTAAGCATGAACTCTCAGTATGTCAGGGACATCCTGCTTCTAGCCATAGTTCCTTTCTCTGTCCATCGGGTGTGCTGATGGTTTCTGTCTGCTCTGGGGTTCCTCTGTCTGTCTCCTGTCCTCTGTCCTTATAGTTTCCTATTTCCTGTTCCTCCCTTGCCTTTGTTTTGTGTCCAGACTCCCATGCCCATGCTTCTGCTTCTGTCCAGTATTGAGTCTGGTTCTTAGTAAAGGCCCTTGCCTATGATCTGGCTTATCCCTGTTTGTTCCCTGATCCCTTGCCTCTGTAGTCTCAGTTCCTGCTACCCTGCCCTGCTCCTGCTTTCCTGTTGTCAACCCCTGCCTGGACCCCAACTATCGTGCTTGCTGCCTGCCACCAAAACCCTGCCTGTGACCCCGACCATCATGTTTGCTCCCTGCCACCGAACCTTGCTTGTGACCCTGACGATCCTGCTTGTTGCCTGCCACCGAACTTTGCTTGTGACCCCAACAATCATTGCCTGTTCCCCGCTGTTCTGGCCACCGAGGTCCTACCTGCTCCGGAGTCTCCCCTTGACACAGTATTAGTATGTATAGTACAATGTTAATATAACAGCTTTCTCAACTAATTGTAATAGAGAGAAATGTAAGGTTATGCATTTGTGAAGCAAGAATTAACAGCCAACTTACAAATAAAATTGGGTTCAATTAGGTGAATCCTTGATAGGGAAGGATTTAGGAGTACTTGTAGACAGCAGCCTTAGTAATAGTGCTCAAAGTCATGCAGTAGCTGCAAAGGCAAACAAGATCTTATCTTGAATTAAACAGAGAATGGATGGAAGGGAAGTAAACATAAGTATGCCTTTTTATAAAGCATTAGTAAGACCACACCTTGAAGAATAGAGTACAATTTTGGGCACAACTCCATAGAAAAGACATTATGGAACTAAAGAAAGGGCAGAGAAGAGCCACCAAATTAATAAAGGGGTTGGATAGTCTGATTTATGAGGAGAGGTTAGCTAAATTAGATTTGTTTACATTAGAAAAGAGGCATCCAAAAGGTGATATGATAATTATATACAAATATATTTGGGGACAATAAAAGGAGCTTTCAAAAGAACTATTCATCTCAAGGGCAGTACAAATGACACAGGGGTCATACCTTAATGTTTGAGTAAAGGAGATTTAACAAGCAACAAAGGAAAGGGTTATTTACAGAAAGGGCAGTTAAAATGTGGAATTAATTACACCTGGAGACTGTGATGGCAGATACAATAAATATCTTCATAATAAGGATGGGCATATTTTTAGAAATGAAAGGTTTACAGCGACATACTAAATAAATAAACATGTGAAGGATGTTGATCCAGGGAGTAATTTGATTGCCAATATTTGGAGTCGGGTGGGAATTTATTTTTCCCCTATGAGATATCATTAGATGCTATTTTACTGCGGTTTTTTGTTTCCCTTCCTCTGGTTCTATATACTGTAAGTACAAATATAGGACAAAATATCTGTCGTCTAAGTTTAGCATAGGTTGAACTTGATGGACATACACTGTATGTCTTTTTCAACTTCATCAACTATGTAACTACTGTATGTAACTATGTAACGTAACATATAAATACAGCCTGCAGTTTAACACTTTACCATAGAAACAAACCATTCCTTTCTTATGAGATAATGTTGTGACTTTTATTGTAGACCAATAAATACAGAGTTTACCTGACTAATATGCCTCTTTCTAATTGGACAATTGTCTTTATAATCCCTTCTTGCTCTGTTTTTTTTTTACCTTTGCTGACACAGTATTTGTTTCATATTTCTCACCAAGGTATGCATACCATCCAATCAAGTTCTCAGTACCGCATCTGATTGGAACACAGCCTTGAATCCTCTTGGGTCTCTAGGAATGGTGAGAGCAACAGCTGGAAAACCAAGCAAGACACAATATACAAAAATATATGTAATGAGCGTTAAACATGATACGAAAAACCGTAAATAAATTGAAGGACATGAAACCTTAACATAATCACATATAAGGGTTGCAGAAACTAATAGGCTTCCTTGTTATGAGTGGGTGGCTGTCATGACAGATGTCAAAGACACAGTAATGAGGGTTAAGGCTCAATTAAATGTGTTAGCACACCTAATCCATTTACTACGCAACAGTACGAAACACTCCTCTCTACCACACCTACTTTTGAATATAGATTATGCGTTCCTCGAACACTGCTATTAGATTTGAAGCTGGTGTTATATTCCAACATCATTAAAGAACAAAGAAATGCCACAGCCTGCAAAAAAATCTTAATTGTGCATATGAAGATGTTCATCAGAAGCAGTTTTCTTTTTAATGAACCATCAAATAATTTGCATTGCAAGACAAATTAGTGGCTTCAAGCACCAAATATGAGTTACCATATTGGTCACCTTGTGTCCTTATATTGAACTCACATAGAAGCCTAATTACCAAACGCTGTCCAGCAGTGCAATGACCATCATCCAGAAGTAGTAGAGAAATCAGTGAATCATTTCTTGTAATGGCACTTCCCACACAGATTCATGACAGATGAAGAAACAGATGCCTGTGAATGTTTCCTATATGACTGCAAACACCAATATTTGTATAACCTTTTTTAAGGGAGAAATTATTCTGTCTCATTTATATGGTAAGTAACATAAAAAATAAAATACCCCACAAAAGTATCGTAGGCAGCAAGTTGTGCCATTCCTCTCTCTGGGAATCATGATGGGGCATTTCATCTTCATTGATACTGCAGTGTAACCAAAGTGGGCCCTATTAGGTTTACTCTATAGATGATCCAATGCTTATAGATTTATTGGGGTCCTTACCTCATACACCATATACTAGTGTGTATACCCACACCACCCTGGTACAGTTAGGTCCGGAAATAATTGGATACTGACACAATTTTCATAATTTTGGCTCTGTACGCCACCACAATGGATTTGAAATTAAACAACCGTGATGCAATAGAAGTGCAGACTTGCAGCTTTAATTCAAGGGGTTGAACAAAAATATCGTATGAAACGTTTAGGAATTGGAACCATTTTTCATACACAGTCCCCTTATTTCAGGGGCTCAAATGTAATTGGACAAATTAACACAATAATAAATAAAATGTTCATTTTTAAAACTTTGTCGAGAATCCTTTGCAGGCAATGACTGCTTGAAGTCTGGAACGCATGGACATCACCAAACGCTGGGTTTCCTCCTTTGTGATGCTTTTCCGGGCCTTTACTGCAGCTATCTTCAGTTGTTGTTTGTTTGTAGGTCTTTCTGCCTTAAGTTTTGTCTTCAGCAAGTGAAATGCATGCTCGATCGTGTTGAGATCAGGGGATTGACTCGGCCATTGCAGAATATTCCACTTATTTGCCTTAAAAAACTCCTGGGTTGCATTCGCAATATGTTTTGGGTCATTGTCCATCTGTAAAGTGAAGCGCTGTCCAATCAACTTCACTGAATTTGTCTGAATCTGAGCAGACAATATATCCCTATACACTTCAGAATTCATCCGGATACTTCTGTCTTCTGTCACATAATCAATAAACACTAGTGACCCAGTGCAATTGTAAGCCATGCATGCCCATGCCATCACATTGCCTCCACCGTGTTTTACAGATGATGTGGAATGCTTCGGATCATGAGCCGTTCCAAGCCTTCTCCATACTTTTTTCTTCCCATCATTCTGGTACAGGTTGATCTTAGCTTCATCTGTCCAAAGAATGCTGTTCCAGAACTGGGCTGGCTTTTTTAGATATTGTTTGGCAAAGTCTAATCTGGCCTTTCTATTCTTGAGGCTTATGAATGGTTTGCACCTTGTGGTGAACCCTCTGTATTTGCTCTCGTGAAGTCTTCTCTTTATGGTAGACTTGGATAATGATATGGCTACCTCCTGGAGAGTGTTATTCACTTGGCTGGATGTTGTGAAGGGGTTTTTCTTTACTATGGAAAGGATCCTACGATCATCCACCACTGTTGTCTTCCGTGGACGCCCAGGCCTTTTTGTGTTGCAGAGCTCACCATTACATTCTTTTTTTCTCAGAATGTACCAAACTGTTGATTTAGCCACTCCTAATGTTCCTGCTATCTCTCTGATGGATTTTCTTTTCTTTTGCAGCCTAAGCCCTGTTTCACATGCATTGAGAGCTCATTTGACCGCATTTTGTGTGTTCACAGCAACAGCCTACAAAAGCGAATTCCACACCTGGAATCAACTACAGACCTTTTACCTGCTTAATTGATGATGAAATAATGAAGGAATAGCCCACACCTGTCCATGAAGCAGCTTTTGAGTCAATTGTCCAATTACTTTTGGTCCCTTGAAAAAGAGGGGGCTACATATTAAAGAGATGTAATTCCTAAACCCTTCCTCCAATTTAGATGTGAATACCTTCAAATTAAAGCTGTTAGACTGCACTTTAAGTCCATATTCATTATTTAACTGTAACTTGAATTTATTTTGGTACACAGCTGAAATACGAAAACTTGTATCAGTGTCCAATTATTTCCGGACCTAACTGTATATATGAAACATACCGTACTGTATATTTCATTTTTTTTCCTTTCATTTCTGAATCTCCTTTTGTTGTTCTGTGGTCTTTTAAAGTTATCAAAACAGCTTTCTACCTTAGGGGTAATTCAATATACTCCAAAGTGGCTGTTCGTACTGTCATCTGCCGATTCAGACTTTACTGATTCATACAAGTTCACTGTGACCATGCAAGAAAGTGCCTTTAAAATGAATATTTCTTTGGGGTTTAAACATTCTAAATGTAACCTACTGTAACTGTATCTTGAAAATGTGAATTAAAGTGTGGTGTGTGAAAAAATAATGATTTTATATTTACAATTATTCCCTTTGTATGGTATTGTACAGTATGCAAAACTAAGAATTATATATAAAAGTTGTATCATTTGCAATATTTACACATGTAATTTTGTTTCTGTATATTATGACAGGGAGCTACTGTAAGTAGTAAACCACATTTTTCATATGAAAGTAAATAGATCACAAGAAGAGACATTTGTAGAACAAAAGAGGTGGATAGGACAGGGTTTTTTTTTTTTTCAAAATGTTGTCAGGGTCAATATAGGAAAAGACAGAGGTAGGGAAGAGTGTACGGTGGAGTCTAGTAGATTAATGGAATGCAGGTCCCTGCAGAAGTGAGGGGTAGGTGGAGGTAAAGAAAAAGACCTGAGAGCAAATGAGATAAGGTATTGATAAGAGACAGGAGGTAGGGGTAAACAGAGAAATCATAGATAACAATTTTTTTATGCAAAATTATTGGTTGCTGGCTTGCTGCCTTGTCATATATGGCATACCTGTGAGCACATAACCTACATAAGGGACAAGGGTTAACACATACAGCTATCTAGCTGAGTCACTTTTCTCCACACATGGACCCTCAAATTAATAATATCTCCCCTCAACATGTTGTAGCAAAATATGTCCGAAAAAAATAAATTACTCTCTACAAAGCATGCAACAGTTCAATAACAACCCAAAGTATTACTTATTAGAGTTCAACTTTAATATACAAAAATACAGTGCTTCAGTTACAAAGAGAGATTATTACAAGAACAAACAGTTATAATGTCTTGGGCACAGAGTTTTGATGACAAATACATAGTTACATTAAGTGAGCAGGGTTATACATTATATACAAGACATTGCATGCACAGTTAGAGATAATATATATCATAGGCATATGCAACAGACCAGATTAAAATGTGAGACAGCTTTAGTTTTGAAAGAACTTAGACTGTTGGCGGCTGTGAGTCTTCAGTAGATTGTTCCAGTTATGAGGTGCACGTTCAGAAAAGGAGGAGCGTTCGGATACTTTGTTGAACATCGGGACCATGAACAATCTTTTGGAGTCAGATCTCAGATGATAAGTGTTGCATGTGTTAGGGCTGAGAAGCTTTTTCAGATAGACGGGTAGCTTGCCTAGAAAGTATTTGAAGGCAAGACAGGAAAGATGAAGTTTGTGCCTAGATGGAGGAGAGGAGAAGGTCCATAACTCCACCCTTGCCATCAGGGTGAGTGATGTGGCATAAGGAAAGGCCACTGTTGGAGAGAGCAATCTCCAGTGCAAAGTAATATTGAGAGTTAAGTTTGAGTTATAGCAAAAAGGTGCAGAGTGGGTGAAGAAAAGGTCATGCAGAGACAATAATTTGATACAAATTGAATGGGTATTCTAAAAAGGCACAGGACAAAAGTACAGTGGAGTAAGGTAAGCAATTAATTCATAAGAGGTTAGAATGGTTAGCTCCACAAGGAGGATGAGTAGAATGTTGGAGGAAAGAGCAGGAACAGGTTTAAATTAGACAAGATGCCTAATTGAGAGAAATATCACAAGAAGCAAGAAGAAGAGACATGGAAAGAAAGGTTTGAGGATGATTTCTAAGTGCATGCTTCAGTGTACTGCTGAGAAAGGAAACATATCAATTGGATGGATAGCGAGGAGGGTAGAACCAGGGCTAATGGGACTGCTAGGCGACCTAGGTGGCACATTTTTGGAGGCAGCATGAGGGAGGCAAGGAGCAGAGAAGAATGCTTACCTCCCACACAGCTGCCATTGTCCTCTGCAACTACATGTTCTCCCTGCTGCTGCACACAACTATTCAGGGTAAGAGAGGTGGAGGGATGTAAAAATGGGGGGGAGGGGTATGTCAAACTGGAAAGGGGTATGTTAAAATGGGGGGTATATGTTAAAACAGGGGGGTACAAAAAGTATGAGGGGGTGAGAGGGAGAGAGAGAGAGAGAGAGAGAGAGAGAGAGAGAGAGGGGGTGAGAGAGAGAGGGGGAAGTGAAAGAGAGGAGGGGTGAGACAGATAGAGGTTAAGTGAGAGAGGGGAGAGAGAGAGGAATGAGAGAAAGTTGGTGAGAGAGGGTGGTGAGGGAGAGAGGATGGATGAGGGGACAGAGAGGGGAGTAAGAGAGAGAGGGAGGGGTTAGAGGGGGATGATATAGAGAGGGGATGAGAGGGAGAGAGAGAGGTGGAGAGTGGCATGATAGAGGGTAAAGGGAGAGAGAGAGAGGAGCTGAAAGAAAGAGAGGGGGGGTTGTAAGAGAGGGAGGAGGAGGTAAGAAAGGGGGTGAGAAAGAGACAGGGGGCAAGAGAAAGAGGGGAAGAGAGAGGAGAGGGTGAAAGAGAGAGTTTAGGAGGTGGAGGGGCATGGCTGAAGGTTCCCCTAGGGTGCCAAATACCCTTGCACTGGCCCTGGGAAGAACAAGAAGTACAGTTGGGACAGAAGTGAAGAAAGAGCCAAGAGAAAGAATAGCAGAAGATAGATGGTTGAGTAGTAATGCAAGATAAGTGTTGAGAGGAAAATAAGGGTTACGGAGATAAAGAGGGGTAAACAGCAAGATGTGTGGGGTTAAAAGTAAGATATAAATGGTAGTGTTCTTGACTGTTGATAGAATAGTTGTTGTTGTGCCTCACATGCCGGAAGCTGTGTTTTCTTGAGTCTTTGATAGGTAACGCCTTGTTCAACTCAGTCCAACTCACTATAACTTAACTCCACGACACTTACAAACAGGGTCTTCTGATTGCTGTCTCCATAAATATCCCTAATACATGGGACATAGTATTAGACACAGCAGACAACATTTAAAATAGAAATTGAAATCAGGATGCACATAATTTTGAAAATAATCAATACATGATACCTTTTTTACTCTTATTGACAGGATACAGGAATATTTGTATAAAGACAAACTTTTGAAAGCAACACTTCTACCCACAATTGAAGTGTGATTAATAATCTTTTCCTCGCTCATTTCTAAGATATCTATGTTCAGGGTCTGACCATAACATAAAAGTAGAGCAGCTTTTTATACTCCCTTTGCTGGCTGTCTCGAGCGTCCTGAAGTAATCTCGTAGTAAATACTGTAGAAATAAGTAGTAGGACCACCACACTTTTGTAACAGTGTTTTCCACTATTGAAGTGCTCACTCGTTTAGATTATGAGTATGTATATTTGTATGGAAAGAAGAAAAATTACAAATAAAGAAGCAAATAATTAATATAGAGAGGTGCTTGTTAGTGCTTGTTAGTAAAGTATAGGGTCAGTCCATTTTCATTGACATAGTGTGGGTCAGTAGGGTAAATATTTCAGGCTAATTATGAAGCTTCAGATAATTTGGGTATTGAGAGAAATGCTGCCAGACTTTTTGTGTTTTTTTTCTGCTCAAGCCACTGGTATGAGCAATTGTAGTAGCTTGAGATTGACGCATCAGTAATAGGGGGTACTATTCTAGCAACATCACTTTGTATTACACTGTATTTAGTTTGTTAATATTCGTGTTAATTTACCAGTAACAGGTATTAACAAGGGTATTATGCTATGTTGATTTGAGGGTAAAATGTGAAAAGAGTGACCCCCTAAAGTCATGTTTTATCAAATCAGTAATTCCATTGTGAAATGTGTTATGAGGACGCTATGATTGTAAAATCAGTGCAGGATAAGTAAATTATAAGTATACTATAGGTAAATGTACTTAGTATATTGTTAATTGTTTTAAGTATTAAAACTGATTAGCAATGATGTTGAATTATACACATCGTTTCTGAGAGACTACGTTTGTCTGTTTCCTTGTTGGGCAAGTTGTTATTCCAACTCTGCTGGTACAGTACAGCAAAGGAGATATTACATGACACACAAATTAAAATGAAATTATTTCCTGCCATTCCCTTCTTTTTCTACATCAACAATATACAAAAAATCCTGGCTAGTATGAACTTTTTTGGCAAAGAAAATGTTCTGGTTATAATAATGATTTAAAAATATATATTTTTAACATTAAATATATGTACTGTATATACATATATACATACATACAGTACATATCTGGAGTCTCTTTTCTCCACCAGACACAGTGTTAATTGTCTGGAAATAGCCCATTCATGAGGTTTATTACATACTGTACAGTAGTTATAAATAGTTATGTCTGAAAATGTGGCTTCTCAATAGCATAAACAATCTGAATCAATTTATTTTTCTTCATATGCGGTGAGATGTAAGATCACCTCAGCTTCCTGTCTGAAGAGGCTCCAAGTCTAACACATATAAAGCTTGGGTAGGAAGCAGACATACACACAACGCAAAAGATTACAAGCAAGGGAGCACTCTATGAGCATTCTTATTCAGTCCAAAGAGACACTGTGGGAAAATGATTTATGCAGACTATTGGCAAAATGTATTTGTTCACTGCATACATTCTATAGTGGAAGAAGCAGTTGAAGGATAATGAGATAATAGAAGATTCTATAATAGAATGGTCGGAAGTTATTTTCATATATGAAATTTGGCGTCACAGCTGCACAGTGAAAATTAGAAATGAAAAGGAAAATGTTCACTTGTATTTAGGTGGGTGAATTATTCCCATAAATTCAAATCCGCTCCGAATATCACATTTCTTCTCAAGGGTGAATATTTGTGGACCAGTCTGAGACCGGAAACATTGACGCCTTTTCTTTTATTCATATGCGCAATGTATTCTTATTTTCATGCAAAGTTCAACTAGTTTTTTTAAACATTTGTTGAATTAAAGGTAGAAAATCATATTTGTTTAAGAAAAAATAAGTTGAAAAAAATCTTTGGCGGATTTCTATGCTTTCATGCTGATTTTTATTGGAAAAACTAAATGATAAATATGCGTGGGTTTGCGAAGGTTTGGAAAACAAGAATTGAATTCTTTGCGAAACAAAAGTGGATACATTTGTCCACCTCTACTTACTGTATATTGAATGACTAAGAGACATACTGTAGCTCAGTGAGGGAGAAAATAGTGGTAGTGGGGTAATGTCTTCAGTATGGGTGCATAATTGAGTCAGGCCTCAGTTAAATACTTTGTCATGTGTGTACGTACTGTAGGTAATGGATTGGCAATTATTGGCAACAATTCTCAACGATTGCCATGGATTTAAATTGTAGCTTTAAAACCCTGGAAGAAGGATTAGGGATGAAGGTAAGAGGTAAAAAAAAGATTATTACAACCTCAAACTCATGAGGAGTGCTTGTCAGAATTAAGGACAGGAAAAAACTCTGTGGAGGAAACGTTTGAGAAACCATGGCTGCAGCTCTGCCCTTCCTCTGGGCATGCTAAAGGATATAGTGTAGACACACTCCTGACGAAGCCACACACAGCTTTCAAGGGCTGGGCGAAACGCGTTGAGTGGTGTTTTGGACTAGTGAGGGATCCGTAGCTGCACCATCCACTGAGCAGTGACGTCACACGCACCGGAGGACACACAGAGTTTGGAATCCCAAGTTGCAGACGAAGGAGATCCAGAGCCAGAGAGGAGGCGGTGAGAGCAGCGGAATACCCACTTGATTCACTTTTATGTGATAAATGCGATTTTATTGCTGGCACATTGTAAGTGCACATTTTATATGTCTAATTTTTTATATAAAGTTCAATACAAGACAGATCGCGCTATGTAGTGCTGTTTTACCCCTCCATGTATATCATTGCCACACTGATGAGACGAGCCTGGAGGGAATCCCAAAATATACAGCATCCACTTAGGATGGCAGACCTATCTGCCAATTGCGCATATACCACTAACATCTTGTGAGTAGATAGACCAATAGAGCCAAGATTTCATCATTCAGCCTAATTACTTAATCTCAACGTCTGCACTTAAATTTGCACTGTTTTTGTTTCCTTTTCCCCATATATGCTCCTCTTGGACTGTCTGAAATAAAGGATATAGTGTAACATGATGATTAGCGGATAAGAGATATAGAGGACCAAAATGACTGTGACTGGACACCAATGCATGCCTGGATGCCCAGAACCGGCGGGACAGCAGCACAGGGGAGGGGTGAAGGTAAAGCCGCCAGGCATGAACAAGCTTCTCCAGGAAGAGGAGATAAGTAGCCAAGCAAATGAACATTGCTTTCCCAGGGAGAAGGACAACCAGGGATTTAAGGTGCCTGGACACAGTAGAGAGAGGATGGCCAGAGACATCATGCAGGATAGCGTACCCGATGCCAGAAGAGAGGAGGGAGGAACCAGACACAAAGGGATACCTACCAGCTTGAGGGAGGGCGACAGGCAGCATGCAGAATCTAGTAAGTGTAAGGCAACATAGTCAGATAAAGTCCCAAAACCAACTGGGGCTCAGGCATAAATGATTCAGTGCTGAGATGAAAGTATGATAGAGTGTGGGCTAACCTTCTAATTTTACAACTAGCAAAAAAGGCTGGGAAGTGTCTGATATTTAGAGGCACAGCTCAACTGGGATTAGTTAATTGGCGTGCTCCAATGAAGGAGATGGAAAGCCAGGACCGGAGTTGCTACTCTCCCACAAATACAGGCAAAATCTTCCATGTGAATGTCTTTTAATCCGGTACCAAAGTCTAGGGAAATGGTAGTCGGTCAATAAATTAATAGACATAGTGCTGCCAGGGAACATACAGTGCTCACAAAAAAAAACAAGGAGATGTGCTTCACTGTTATATAAAACAGAAAGAATAGAAAAGATTTAGGAGCACTCTTAATACCTCCCAAAAAAAGATTTTTTATTTATAACCACACTTGGATGATATTCAATTGCTCACAAAATCCCTTCTTCAAAATCTTATCCTACAGTTTTGAAATACTAAAACATACTACTAGTACCAGTTACTTACAAAATACACTATAATTAATTCATAATTATTACATTTATCTAACATCAATTTGCATCAAAGTTCTGTCACCCGCACAAATGCACTAAAGTTGTTTTTAAATCCTATAAATGCTGATGTACATAAATTTGGCCCATTTTATAACTGGATAATAATATAAAAAAAATTCTCCATTATAAGGGCAACATTCATTTTATTTTAGTCTTTTTGACGTTTCTAGTTTTTGCTTAAATCTACATGCATAGTCCCCCAGATTGTGTACATTTCTTCCAGAAGATGGTAACATTATCTGTTACTCAAGTTCAGTGGTTAATGGCTATATTCTTATTATCCTTATTGAAAAGGCATTCAATGTTTTTTAGTCTCTCAGACCCTTTACACATTTCAACATAGATTGCTGTGATCACAATTGCATTTCCACAGCATTCACTGCACCACAAATAATTCATTTTAAATCTGCTATTTATACTTGCCATGTGTCCCATGTCTTGTGACTGGTAATGAGGGTCACTCATTCCCCACATCCAAATTTTCTCGACACTGGATCCTCCTCAGCTTTAGTTTTGCAGACCTTGTTTTTATATGTGCAATTGCTGTACGTTCCACTGGGGGTCTCAGTCTTCACCAATACCTCTGCAAACAGGTAACCGCCACCTCTTTCTCTTTGTTCGCATTGGATCGTATGTGCAGTGGTGGCGTCTCAACCAACGCACATTTCACCTTCCCCCTGCTTCATTGCACTTAATTTTCAAAAAGCTTATGATTTTAACCAAGAACAGCTGAGACAATTCTAATTTATTACTGGCCTCTTGTTGTATAAAAAGTGTAAATCCGAAAGACTAAAATGCTGTGGGTACATTTGGCATTGAGCTAAACATAGCCCAGAGTGGGTCACATGTATCAACGTTTCAAACTGTAGCATGGCTCTAAAAACAGACACCTGGACAAAATTTTATATTAGGAAAGAGGGGAAAGTAGGTAAAATAAATAGAAAGTGGGGGTAGCTATAAGTTATCATGGTTAGAATTGGGGTCTCTTTACCTTCTTCTGGATCAATATAAAAACAATCTCAGTGTGTAGGGCTCACAAAACTCTGATCATTAGGTCACCTGGGGAATATCTGGTCCAGCAATGCAAGGGTCAAAGACGTAAAAGACATTGTGGGGCTCGATTTCACAAAACTAGCTTGAACACTGTATCCACTACGGTGGCCCTCATACTGTATGCATGTTTGTTTGCAGATTTGAGATATTTTGCAAATGTTTTATACAACTGCAGTTGCTGCCCTAAACAGATCTTTCTTCAGGGAAGTTACATGGATCCCTTAGAGCTAACACACAGGACCTCCTGCTCCTTTCATATCTATTGTGGTTGTAGATAACATGTGTTATTATGGACATATGTCTTTTACCAAGATAAACAACTATGTTACTATGTATGTTACAACGGATTTCATCATGCATATGATGACAATGCAAATTGAAAGAAATAAAAATGTTGCTCCACATAATGGAGAAAAATGTATTGTCTTGATACATATCAAAGTGCATTCTATGCTTAATTCCATAGCCTTTTGTGCTGTACTACATAGGGTTATCTCTTTCTTATACCATCTCACACCAATACCAATTCACTTCAATCAATGGTAATTCTATAAAAACGAAGCCACTAAGGTTACATGTTTTATGTTTTTCATAATAAGGGTAATTATTATACAGCAAAATAAGACTTAAAATAGAGCGTTGTTGGGTATGTATGTGCTATTTACAAAGGATTAGCATGGCTGCTAGCACATTATTTAAAATATTGTTATTTTGCTATTAGAAACTCTACCAACAATATCAGGTAACTCGCCAAGCTAAGATTTCTTTTCATTTTAGGATTTTATTTAGACAACAATATAAAAACCCCAGATGTAAACTATTCCAGGCATGTGGGAAACTGTACACTGTGAATACATTTTAATCTTTCTGCTCTTTGGATGGATAAGGATTTATCTTGGCAGGTTTGCGAAAGGACTCGTATTCTTCCTCAGCAAAAATCGGCTTTCATTTTTTTCTTATGATTTTGTATAGTTAAAACAGGTTTTCTTGCACAGTCATTATAACTTAATGCCCAGACTCTGCAAAAGCGTTCAAAAGATTTGGGTACTTTTCTAAGCCGTGCTCATAAGACGTATACCAGTGTCAATATTTACTATGCCCTGCTTTATAGTAAGTAACCTTAAGACCCATTGACTTGAACCGGCTGTAAGGTGTCTTCCATTCCTTTGGCATAGCATTGCTTAGTAAATATACGCTATAGAGCCATATTCAGTATGCCGTACTTTATCAAGAGACACCTTAAGGCCCATTCACTTGAATGGGCTGTAAGATGTCTTATGGCAGAACTCTGATTAAATATGTAAATATGTAAATATGCCTTAGGCTCATATAATATTTAGTAATTGGTGCTGTTCCGCAACACACTATATTATGGCCTGTTCACTTGAATATGCACGTTGTTCTTTTATGCAAGAGGATCTTTCAAGTAATCCTGTTAACATTTCTCCATGTAACTTTCCTAAATGCGTCACAAAAAACGTTCAAACTACATTTTTCTGAAAGAACTGTAAAGCACACCCATGGCCTATTTTTATTTTACATTTATTTCTGTTTTATAGCTTTTTGGCCACTACCCTTTTTTCCATCTGCTATGCTTTGTTCTTTCCACTTTGCTCATATATTCATGAAAAGCCAAACACTTTATCTGTCCTCTCCCCCCCCCCCTTTTATGTTCATTCTAATTTGTCACTGCTATCTCATTCTACTATACATACCGTACATGTGCATACTAATGGAGTGCAACTGTGGCTTACATGCGTCAACGGTGCCACACCAGACGGGGCCACTTCTGCAATAGGAAAAGTTACGTTGTGGCAGTGAGACTTTTTCTTACTTGTATCGCAGCTCCGGGAACAATAAGTCATGCTACTGTATACCTTTATAAAAGACAAAAAGAGGGAGATAAAGTAATGGGTCCTCTCACAAGTACATTGTTATGACCCCTAAAACATTTCCACCTCAAAGTAAGAATGTTCTGCAAAAAATTATCACTCCTCTTCAAGGGGGGCAGCAATAAACTGCAGTAGAAATGTATACATTTCCCCAGCTTAAAGAAAAGTTTACAGACATTCCTATAATTAGAGATGGGAAAAATTTTGGGGTGAATTTGGGTCCACAGCGGATTGGCCTGTTCCTTTGGTCCGCGGATTTCAGTGGATCAATCTCACTATGTTAAAAACAGCCCCATAACGGGGACTGATGACATAATCACGCGTCCAACGCGCGTTTCCCTCCTACTATGGAGCTTCGTCCGGGACAAATTTAACATAGTGTTTCTCCCAGTAATTCATTAGTGCAGACGTATACATAACAATCAGTGTAGCAGCTAGGGCATGATCTCACTTATACAGTGTTGCTAACTACCATGTATAAAGAGGCAGTGATCATTCCCTGCTGCTGTGTGTGGCAATGCATTTTCTGTACTAGTGATTGCAAGTATTGAGCTCTTTTGGGCTCACCTTGACTGGTTACACCCCTCTGAGCCTCCAGTATTCCAGTAACATTAATAACTGGAGGATTTATGCATTTTTGGAGGGCCTAACGTGGGTGTATGTATCTACATTATTTAATTCATTTTTAGTGTTCATTATACCACCTCTTTCGGTAATATATGTTTTAAGTATTGTGTATTAAAAGTTAAATTTTACTTCCAGGAGTGTGCATATAAGTGAATTTTCTTCAGGGATACAAACACATTGTATCTCTTATTTTCTCTGACATACAAAGGGTCAACTGCACCAGGTGGCCTAAACTCCATCTCCAGGGCACCTACCCCCATATCCCATCCTTCTATCCCCCCCTCCCAGGACATACTTGAAAATGAGAGGCAACTCTCAATGTATTACTTCCTGGTAAAATATTTTATAAATAAATAAATAACCTCTCAACAAACCTACCCTCATCTCTACAATACTGGCAATGAACCCTACTCTCCAAAGTTAGCTAATCGGGCTAATGGCCAATATCAACACAAGAAACAATTACACATTGTGTGTGTGTGTGTGTGTATGTGTATATATATATAAATATATATATAATACAAAAAGAGAACAGCGCGGCTCCCATAGCGTAAAATAGTAATTTAATATTAGAAATGTCATGTAGATGAATCACGGACACTTACAATGTGCAGATAAAATAAAGACATGGATATAAAATCGTTTGTAGTCACCACGATGGAGCCTCTGTGGAGGGATGGTGCTGGAAAGTCCTACACACTCTTGCTACGAACGCCAGGTGGGTGCGCGCGCACCTAGTCCCCTCCTGGAAGTAGATCTCGCGAGAGTGTGGGTCCCCTCCCCGTGACAGGATGCCGACACAGAGGTCAGACCTCCTGCGTCACCGTTGGATAATCCAAACCGCCGGCTCCAAATAAAGTCATATAACTGATGATTAATGAACTGAAAAGTTCATATATAGTCCATGAATAGTAAACAGTAATAAACAGATATAGTAAGTCCAATACTAGCTCTTCCCTACGCGTTTCGTCACGGTAAGCGACTTCCTCAGGGGATGTGAGCTGAACTAAAAGAGTTGCCAAATATATATACACCTGTATAATTGATGCACATAAAACACCTGGATACTAATAGAACCATTAACTCTTGCAGGGCTGGGTCAAATGAGGGGAAGAGAAAGGAGGGAGAGGAGGGGGGAAAAAAGGGAGGAAAAAAGGGAAACGGGGTGAACATGAAAACGTAGATACAATAAATAGTGACATGATAAAAATACACGCAATGTATACATATAACAAATATATAAAACAAGCAATAAAAACAGTGTATATGATATGATGTTACTACTAAACACACTTAAACATGGAATTGAACATATAGATATAATTAAACATAAACCATGCTAAATATACTTGATTGCTGTAGGTATAATGAACATAATGTTGTGTAGTGATGTGAAATAATAGAAAATAAAAATGTGTCTAAATGTAATGATGAGTGATGAAAAAATAAATATAAAATGAATGAACCAATATACAATTGCAAAATGAATTGAAAATAAAATGAAATAAAATGAGGGTGATGAACTGAATGATGTGTGAAAATATATATGAAAAATGATGAAAACTAAAATATAATAATGATAATAATAATATATTGTTAAAAACTATTTTAAAAGGACGTATATTAAAAAGAGTTGATTAGGTGAAATGCATACACCCAATGATGATGCAGTCAATAAACGAGAACACAGGGGCTATGAAACACTAAACCAGTGTGCTGGTATCTATGTGTTCATTGAACCCTTTTGGTGCCAGAGTATCCAATGTATATATCCAAAAGGTCTCTCGTAAACATAGTTTCTTGAATCTATCGCCTCCAATATGGGACATGGGTATATGTTCAATACCCCTAATAGTTAGAGACACCGGATCCCTGCCGTGGCAGATGGAGTAATGTCTGGAGAGACTATGGACCAAGTTTCCATTGATGACATTGCGTCTATGCTCCAGAAACCTCGTGCTCATGGGTCGAATGGTCCTACCTACATATTGTAGACCACAAGAGCACGAGAGGAGATACACTAAATAGGTGGAGAGACAGTTTATCCTACCCTTGACCTCATGCCCTCTCTTGTTAGAGAAAGAACAGAATTTTTCACCGGCAATGAGATGTTTACATCTAAGACATTTAGTTCATCCACATGAATAATTGCCGGGGAGACGGTCAGAGGAAACTGAGTCACCACCAGTAGTGACCCTCAACCGACTGTGCGCCACGATGTTTTTAATGTTTCTCGCCTTTTTGTATGTGACCGGAATGTATACAGGTAAAGTAGGTCCCAAAAAGGGATCATTCTTAAGGATATCCCTATGGTGGTTTAGTATTTATTTGATTTTATATGCAGGCCGGTTAAATTAAGTGATAAATCTAGGACACTTGTCAAGATCTGAACTATTATCATGTTTCTTAGAGGAATTAGCTTTCAATTTAGATTGAGCAAGAAGAACATCCCTATTGATGTTTCTAACCTCTTCAAGAGCACCAATAACAACTGTTTCCTTATACCCTTTCTGTATGAATTTGGAAACTAGTTCTTGTCCCTTAGTGTCAAAATCCTTTTGAGATGAGCAATTTCTCTTGAGCCGATAGAATTGGCTCCTCGGAATAGTCTCCAGCCACTTTTTGTGGTGATTACTTGATGTGTGAAGATAGCTGTTGACAGATACTTCTTTGAAGTGAATTTTTGTGAATATCTGACCCTCATCATCATCTGTGACAAATAGAACGAGATCCAAAAAAGTGATTTGCTTGGGCTGAATATCAAAAGTGAACTGTAAACCCATCTCATTAATATTGAAGGATTGGAGGATGCTGTGAAGTTCATCCTCCTCACCCTCCCAGATGATGATATCATCTATGAAACGGCCATAGAACACCAGACACGCCCCCAGTCTAGCGTTTGCCCACACATGAATGTCCTCCCACAACCCCATGTACAGGTTCGCATAACTGGGGGCAAACCGCGTGCCCATGGCCGTTCCACAGATTTGCAGATAATATCCATCCACAAACATAAAGTAATTATGTTGTAAAATAAACAATATGCTGGAGAGTATAAATTCCTTCTGACCTTGATTAAATGAGAGATCTCTATCTAAAAAATAGGTAACAGCCTCCAGACCCCTGTGATGCTCTATACACGTGTACAGTGAAGAGACATCACAGGAGGCCCAATGGTAAGTGGGTTTCCAGCAAATGTCCTTGATGGAGTCGATGACGTGAAACGTGTTCCTCAGATGTGATCTGAGTGATGTAACATATGGATTAAGAAAATAATCAACATATTGTGACACGTTGGACGACATCGACTCGATCCCCGACACTATTGGTCGCCCAGGTGGACAGTCAAGGCTTTTATGAATCTTAGGGAGGTGGTAAAAAATGGGAATCCTAGGGTGATCAATGTACAGGAATTTGAACTCCGAGGTAGTGATAATACCCTCGTCTTTAGCCCTTAATAAATGTGCATAATATAATGATTGAAATTCAATAGTAGGGTCATGTTCAAGGGTGACATAAAAAGTATCATCTAATAACAGTCTCCTGTATCAATTATACAGGTGTATATATATTTGGCAACTCTTTTAGTTCAGCTCACATCCCTTGAGGAAGTCGCTTACCGTGACGAAACGCGTAGGGAAGAGCTAGTATTGGACTTACTATATCTGTTTATTACTGTTTACTATTCATGGACTATATATGAACTTTTCAGTTCATTAATCATCAGTTACATGACTTTATTTGGAGCCGGCGGTTTGGATTATCCAACGGTGACGCAGGAGGTCTGACCTCTGTGTCGGCATCCTGTCACGAGGAGGGGACCCACACTCTCGCGAGATCTACTTCCAGGAGGAGACTAGGTGCGCGCGCACCCACCTGGCGTTCGTAGCAAGAGTGTGTAGGACTTTCCAGCACCATCCCTCCACAGAGGCTCCATCGTGGTGACTACAAACGATTTTATATCCATGTCTTTATTTTATCTGCACATTGTAAGTGTCCGTAATTCATCTACACGACATTTCTAATATTAAATTACTATTTTACGCTATGGGAGCCGCGCTGTTCTCTTTTTGTATTACAGATTGAGAGGAAGGTGGTTTGTCCTGAAGACCGGCAGCGGAACCCAGTAGCAGTATCTACAGTAGACACTTTTATTTTGATTTTTTCACCTGTCGCTAGGGGCTTTTTCCCTCTTCCCCCCCCCATCCACTCCATCCTTCCCATTTTTTCATCCCTTTCCCCCCCCCCCCTTCCACATGTATGTTTGTCTTGTATGTTATTATATGCTATCACATGTATTAGTCCATATTTGTTTAACATTGGTTATGGTATACTCCTCTGTGGTTTATAACCTTACTGTTCAATTGTCATTCCTCTCATTGTGCAGTTCCAGTTAACGCAGCAGTGTCCCTTTCCCCATTTCCCTTTTCACCATTGTTATATATATATATATATATATATATATATATATATATATATATATATATATATATATATATACATATGGAGACCAGGGGATCCTGATAGCCAAAAAGAGACAGCACACTGCAGGTATGGTATCAAAAAAGTGTATTCAGTAACACAAGGCCCAATGGGAGGACCGAAACGTTGGCGGCCTTGTGTTACTGAATACACTTTTTTGATACCATACCTGCAGTGTGCTGTCTCTTTTTGGCTATCAGGATCCCCTGGTCTCCATATGTCTACATACTCTCTATGGGACAAGCATCTGCCTCCTGCAACAAAACCGTGAGTGCTAATCTCCATACCTGACTATATATATATATATTTATATATATATATACACACACATATATAAATCTATATATACATGCTTATATACATACAGCAAAAAAAGTGAAATGGTTAAAAAAATAACCGATTGAGTGCCAGTGTGGCTACTTATACTCTCACAAAGAGAGCCCAGGTAGCCACAAAGGCATTCAAAGGGCATCTGAGATAAATATTTCACTTACCTCATCCCAGTTAATGGACTTCATCTTCTGGTCAATGAGCCCCCTGAAACCAATCCCTATAAAAGGGCCAATGCCCAACCATAAAAAAAGTTCTAAAGGCCCAATGGCCAAAAAACATTTTAAAAAGTCAAAATCACCAAAGCAGCAAAATAAAAACAATCCACAAGACCGGTGGCAAAAATAAAGAAAACAACACTTGAAAAATCAAACAAATAAATCGAGGCCCGATGGCCTACAGTATATGCAATCCATGCCCATCTGTAGCCTGGCGACAAGAGATCCTCATCTTGAACGATGCCATCGATCCTCTGTTGATTGAAGTATTTCTTGTTAAATCTTCTTTTCTTCGTTCTTCATCTGTTCCTCTTGACGGCTTCTCACTTCTTTCTTCAGCCACTGGATGTGACTTCTGCTCCAGCTTCTGGGCTTCTGTGAGAGCCCTGGCCTTTATAGTGAAGCAAGGGGTGTCACAGAAGACTTGTCATTGCATCACAGGGTACAGCAATCATATTGCTTGATGCACCATGTTATTCCCACCTTTAGTTATGACATCATAGATTTTGTCAGGCACGTGCTGTGTCTTTTTCATCCTTGCTCTTTGGAACCTGGTGGAGTATATTACAGTATATATTGTGGCAGGATGACCATGGTTAGTGAGGAGGCAGCAGAATTTTTCTAGTGAAATAATATGCTGGTGGTTTTAGTTGTCCAAAAAATATAATAAAAACAATGGGACTCTGTCCCTTTAAGTAAAACAAAACATAAAACAAAAGCCTATCCCCTTTAGGGAAACTAACTAAACAAAGTTAAGCCTATCTACCCGGCTGGTTAGCTAAACTAGACCAGACCAACAATATTTGGTAATACCACATGGCTCCTTACCTGGGAGCTTTATGCCATTCGGGACAGCATAAGTATGAGCAGCCCGTGTCTGTCTGTCAGATCTCCCCTGTCCTCTCTCAGTGTCTGAGAGAGACTGCTGCCCCAAAGGAATTTCCTCTTTCCCTTTTTAAAGCATGTGAGATCACTTAATTAGGTTCATCTGTCGCCTGTCTAACTAGTGGAGTTAACTCGTCACATACTGGAGAGCAGGCATAATGCAACCTTCAACTAATACATACAGAGTCTATATGACTTTGTCACTATATATATATACTATACATACAGTCCTCGACAAATCTGGTTGCCCGGTCACAAAAAGCGACTGGATTTTGCCCGCTGGCGATCCGTGCTGCGGTTCTTACAATTTCCCTGCTGGAAAAAAAGAAAAAAATCCCCCTACCTGACTGGGATGACATGTGTTGGTGCACAGCCAGGCTCTATTTGAGCTCGAGCAGTCAAGCCCGCCCTTCCTTTTCTGCACAGAGGAGGTAAGTAGTGTCTCATGCCTTCTCATGTCTCCCATGCCTCTCCTTTGTCTCCTATGCCTCCCCCTTGTCTCCGATGGTCCCCCTTGTCTCTGATGGACCCCTTGTCTCCGATGGCCCCCATTGTCTATGATGGTGCCTCTCTTGTCTCTGATGGCCCCCTTGTCTTAAAAGCTGTGTGAACGGCGATGCATTTGCTTAAATGGGCTTCCTGTGAATGGATTTTCCAATCAAAAGGTAACACATTGTGTGCTCATTTGCATGTAATGTCCCAGAATCCATTGCTGCAGTTGGAGCACTGTATGCTAGATGATAATGGTTAAAAGGCAGGGTTGCAGACCTGTCTAAGACATGTGAATGTGCTCACAAGTGATATTCTTTATTGTCTACATGCTAATGGTGGAGGTTTTTTGTTGCCTTTTTCACCCACCATAACGTAAAGTGTGTGTGTGTGTATAAAAGAAAAAAGAAGTGCAAGCTCCATATCATAACTTAGTTATAACAGTTTATTAAAACAGAGAAAGGTACAAAGACCTGCACTCACACTCTGCTACATCAGACATTCTGCTGTACAGAAGATAGAGATCGGCACTGACACATTAAACGGACAATCGACATCCACTGTAGGACATCCGCATAGGCAATCCAGGCAACGATCGACAGTCCATCTGAAATGTCCACTGTAAAAGTGAACATATGATTGTCTGCATCTGGAGCCGAGAAAGATCATGCCTCACGCAAAAATCTCTAACTCCACATCAGTTGGTACGTGGATGCCTATGAACATCCCTACACATTTCGTCACTACACATTGCGTGACTTCATCCGGGGTCTGATTGGTTAGTCCACGGTGGGAGTTTAAATACCCAAGGTTGCTAAGCAACAAAACACACAGACTATGCAATCAGATAACACAGATGAAAACATGCAAGTGCAAACTAATTATATTGTAAGAAGCATACAAATGCTATATTTAGATGAATAAAACCTTCAAAGGGATCCACACAATATGAACAAATGCATGCATTCACCTCACAATTTGCATAAAATGAAAGTGATTTTAGTCACTTTCTGAAGTGTCAAAATTAGTATCAAATGACTTCATGACATACAGCACATTTTAATTTTCTTTTGTGAGTAGGGATTATTCATCTCCTCAGAGGAAGAGAAGAAACCAAAACACCTTATTTTCAGTTCGTATAATTTTGCAGTGTTACATGGAGAGGTTTTAGGTGAAAATATCACAACCTCCAATGATGGTAAAAATGACGCCCTCCATGTTCCACGCTGAAGAGAAGCTGTCCCAAGAGGAATGAACGTGATTGGGTGCTCTCATAGTCACATGATCACAGGCACCTGTGAGCCAGCGGTTTTCTCTGGGAAATTTGCTACCATTTCATGGAAATCATCCTGTTGCACAAAATATAATAACCTTCTGAAATCACCTTATTAACTGCTTTCTGTATGGAGACAGTAACTGTCTGAAATTCATAGGCATAGATTTGGTCCCTACAGGTACATCAGCAAGATAGGGGGACTACAATAAGAAATTACTGCAGAAGGAAGTGCAGTGAATATACAGATTAAAAACATGTAATCCCGTAGGATTCAATGAAGTATTTACCTAAAGTCCGTTTAGGTTTTGGTTTAACAAATGCATTACTTAATATTTAAAATAACCAAATTTACTGAAGATTACAGTATACTGCACTTTGTGCATGGTATGAATCACTTTTGAAAATATATTTATTCATTTTAAACATAGTTTTAATACATATTGATTCTAGTATGTGTTAATTGCCTACAGATCTGCATATGTGTAGCCTCAATATCAGATAAATAAACTCATGTCTACCAGGTATGTGATTACAAATACTTTAACGCTAACTACTGTTGACAGGTTACTATAGCAATAAACTGATATACGGTATATACTGGCAGCAGAGAACTAGGAACCCCTAGATTGCCCTTGACAAGGCTCTTATAATAAAGCGTAATGGGTGTCAGGTTTAGGAGTGCAGGCATTGGTTGGCAGAAGGGGAGAGGTACCAGCAGTGCTGCCGATAGGGGGGGAGAGCCGGGACAAGTGTCCCAGACCAGTGGTTGATGGGAACCTGGTGGCTGGACAAAACAGTTGGGGTGACCTCTGGCCACGCCTCTGATTGCCGCCAGGCCCAGCTCTCTCCCACTGACTGTCCCACACAAAGCTTCTGATGCTGGCGCGTGTCAGTGAGGTAATTGATGGAGGGGAAGAGAGTGAGAGGAGAGGGGGGGTGAGTGAGGAAGAGAGGGAGTGAGACGGAGGGGAATGAAATACATGGGAAGTGAGGAAATAGAGGGGGCTTGCAAAGTGTGAATTGTGGGGCTCGCAAGGGGGGTGCGGTCGTAACTCTAGTCCTGGGACCCGGGTACCAGTAACATGTTAGTCACGTCGGTTTTAGCTCACGAATGAGCGGCGCGCGTCTGACACAGTCGGAGCAGCTCTCACTGACAGGAGAGAGGTCTGAGAAGTCTGAGGGGATTGTGAGGTCAGAGTTTGGAGATTTCTGATCCCTCATTTAGCAGCTATAGTGTCCTTACACCTGGCTCCTCTTATCCACTCAACAGTTGTGCACTACATTGCATTTACAATCTAATATTTCAAGCACATACCGAGGTTGTACTGATACCTGGGTCAACGTCCTGCTAAGTATTACACACTGCTGATTGAGCAGCCCAGGTGATCTGTAAGGGGATGCACCCTAGAGTAAAACATAATTTTAACCCCTACTGATCTTACCTCACTAGGTACTTACCATTGGGATTTAACACTTCACTTTTCATTATCCCCCTCCACATCAATTAACCTGCCTATTTGGAGTATTGTTAGGCAGCTCTGCTTTTCAACATTTATTTCCTAATTGTGTATATTTATCACTTTTTTAAATTGTGTATTAAAAGTCAAGTTTTATATCACTCACACCTTCTGTTATTATGGAAACATTATAACCCACTGGAGTGCATCTCCATAAATAGGTGTTTCTCAGCTTTGTTTCTCTACTATTTCCACCTGGGAGATGTGCAAGGATTCACTTTCTGTTTTTTTCACCTGTGTATGGCCAATACTTTCACCAGCAGCATGCTCCTTACATGGAGAAGCGCTGTGAATATATATTTGTTTTACATTTTCTGTTGGGCCGAATGAAATCCTTAGCAGCACGCTCCTAGAGGGCACCTCTATTAGGGTGTGAATAATGTATTTAGCCAATACACCTGCACCTGCTTATTGAGCGGTTTCTGGGAGGCCAGTCCCTCCCTTTTCAAGGTATATAATCTCCCAGTAAGGTCTGTAAATTCACTGTTCACTCTACTTGCTTACAGATAAGTAGCTTCACTGATATATACCAGTTTTTAACTGCACTAAGTTACATAAGCTTATGCTTAGTATATTAACTCATTCAGGGTATATTTCACAGAACATTTGTATGCATTTAGCATAGGGACCTGCTATTGAGACTTACCTTGACGTTGGTTAGCAGGCTTGTCATTATTTGATCAAAGGATGTAACCAAAAGTTTCCTTTGTCTTACAGATTTAGTTTGCACTATGTATATTTATTTCCCCATTTATTGCTATCCCAATGGGAGAAGCGCAGGGATTCAATTTCAGTTTTTTCACATATGTATGGCCAATCCTTTCACCAGCAGCATGCTCCTTACATGGAGAAGCGCGGTGAATATATATTTGTTTTACTATTTCTACCTCCCCTTCTTCTGGAATACTGTGGAAGTTAGTACTGATCCTTACCAACAATTATTTTAAACGCAAGTGTTTAATCCTGAGCAAACAATATCCCTCTTTGTAGTTATTCAAAACGATGTGCATGTACAAGTAACGAAATATAGTAAATAATAATCTAGCAAAAAATGAATAAAAGGGCAGGCACACCTGAGAATCCCTCAACGTTTTCAGTATTTAACCCTTTCTTAAGAGGAAATTCGGAATGTAAATTATTGTACATTAAAGAAATACATAAGAAAAATAAGGATTGAAGTCATATGCATCTGCTTCAACCCCCCCCCCCCTCCTAGATAAATGCCCCACAATGAAGAGAAAGTATTTAAAAGGTATTAGTCACACATTCTACTGTCGCAAATTTCTATAAGTATTGCAAGTTACATGTATTCAAAATTTTGTATGCAAACAAAGACTTAAAAATCACACAACCCAGGTACCTCTGACACTTTTGTTTTGGTAGTATTTCTAGGTGTGTCCATGGATCACTGAATGAGGGACTGCTAATTGTTCCAACTTCCTTGGCTCTTATGCTGAGAAAATCAATCCTATAGTTATTTACCATCATGCCCTGAGAACACCTGGCCAGTCAACAAATCCAAGTTTCCATTCTTTGTTAAGTCTGTTGACCAAGATCTGTGCCATTTGGCCTCTACATATTGTGTTGAAATGATGCCCATGTGGGTCATGGTTTTTGTTTGAATATGTTATGTGTGCTTTGTGTCTTTTATCGTGAAACTTTCTTCTTTGAGGGAGCTCCTTTCTTTGCTTTATCTCTCCTTCTTTGAAGTGTCTGTGGAAACAGAGAACTGAATACTATGATGGTGCACATTAATACCAAAGATATAATTTCACATTTTGTTCCTTTTACAATAAACATTGAAGACCTTATGTGCCACCTGAAAAAGGTATTGTCTCACAAAATGCTCTGTGAAATCAAATGAAAGAAACAAAATGGAGCATTCTACGTTCTGTATGTAATCTTGCCCTGTGGACTCTGTTACGCAGGTTATAGTCTAGATACTTCTGCTATGCAGCAAGTATTTTGTTTTATGTTGTTTCTGGCAGTATAGAGTTGCAACTCCTTCCCCGCTCCCCCCACCCCTTTAATTATTATTTGTATTATTATTATTATTTTACCTTTTTTATTCTTTTTTTTAAATCATGAGTGAGCACATTTATGAGTTTATCAGATATGAACTCACAGTTTCAAGTCATGTACAGTAAATACAAATTACTCTGTCTTTAATGCTATAGGTGTTGAGTAAATAATATATTGATAAGACACATAGCATTCACGCATAACACCAGTCTCACTTGGAAAAACAGTGGAGATCATATTATAGTTCTGATTCTTCCATGTAATTGAATTAGTTCAGGATACATTTTAAAGGGCTGCAGGTGTCTTTTCTTTTTCTTCTTCTCGTTAAGAGAAGTGACTCACTGTTCCAATATATTCCAACTTGTGTTTTTTTATTTTTTACAAGAGTGTTGATTTGATTATCAAAAAATAAATACACTTGTGAACAGCATTAAAGTTAATCAATTCTTGTGAGGCATCGATGGTTATTATCAGAAAGGTTTGGTACAGTATATCTTGGCAAGGGACAATTAATTAGTCCGATTTAATGAGATAAGAATTTTGTTGTTGTTGTTGAACAAAAAACCTGCCTGAACCATGAAAGCAGGCCAATACTGAAGTTTCACTGTATTCCTAGGAAATCACTGTATCTGGTTAATGACAGCACCATTTTGTGGATTCTTAAATAATTCCTCAAATCCTGAAATCCTTCATTGATATTTTTAGTAATATATAATATCAATACAATGCCCACCATCCGTTTTTGTATGAAAATATAGGTCCTTACTACGAAAATGAGTAACATTTTTGTGTATGCTAAGAACATTTATGTTCCATGTGCTGTACAACAATACAGTATGTTAAATAAGTTTATTTATCTACACAAGTCTCCAATGGTTTCAAGTAAATCACATGTGCGCTAGAGCTTTACCAAAGATCAGAGGTATAAGTTAACATTACAGTGTTTCTAAAAAATTCAACATCATATGTTCCCTTTTTCATATTTAAATATTAAAGAAAATTAGAACAGATGGAGCCCAAGATTAGTTTTTGTAGATCCCCTGCTAGATGAAGGCCTCCCCAATAATCTTCCATGCACTGCGGTTACAAGCCACTCTTCTTCATGATGCTCCAACAAATTTTCTGATTTCATGCTTCCATCTTACTTTTGGTTGCTGTCTTGGTCTTTTAATCTCTTGGAATCCATTGAGTATCATCTTTGTCCAATGATAGTTATTTTGTTCTTGCGATATGTCACTGCTATTTTAATTTCTTACTTTTGTGATGTCACAGACTTTTATTTGGTTTCAAACTCATTCTTTTTCCTATCTCTTTCGGTAATACCCAGCATACATCTCTCTATACTTCTTTACGTTCTGAATTATCTTTGTATTCAAGGTCCAAGTTTAATATCTATAAGTGAACATTAGCAGAATACTGTACACTGGTTGAAATCTTTCTTCTTGAGGAACAGTGGAAGATTCCCTTGAAATATTGCCTTGTTTCTTCCAAATGTGCTCCATCCCATCATCATTATTCTATTGATTTCATTCACAGGGTCCCCGTCCATTGTTATTTGCTGGACAAGTAGACAAATCTTTGCAGACTTGACACATTTGTTGAACACTTTGGTCTTACTGATATTCATATGGAGGCCCACATTCTAACTCGCTTCAGGGAGTTCTCCTAGAGGTTGCTGGAGGTTTTCTGAACTCGTGGCAAAAATAACAAATGTCATCTGCAAATCGTAGGTGACTCAAATATTCACCGTTCATTTTGATTTTGATTTTTTCCCTTGAACAATTCTTCAAGTGTTGCAGTGAAAAGATTTGGTGTGAGATGAAACCATGTAATGCGTCCTTCCAGAAGAAGTGTCAAAAGCAATTAAATCCATGAAAAATGGGAAGGCTCTTGGAGAAGATGAATTGTAACTGAAATCTTGAAAGAAGCTGGGTCAGAAGCTGAAAAAATAATTTCATACTACAACTTTATATGCTGCTTGAAGAACAGAAAAATTCAAGAACAAAAGTACAATAACAAAGTTATCCTCATCCACAAGAAAAGAGACAAAGAAGACCTCAAGAACGACAGACCAATCAGTCTATTTCCAATCACTTACAAGATTTTTCCAAAGATACTAATCGTCTACAACAGACCCTGGACTTTGCCCAGCCTAGAGAACAAGCAGGTTTTCGCAGTGGATACAACACAATAAACCACATCTAAGTCTTACAAGAAGTGATGAATACAATCTACCACTCATTTTAGGATTCGTAGACTACAAAAAACATATGATTCTGTCTACTCCTCAGTGGCCCTAAATTTACATAGATTTTCAGATCACAGACTACTGTAAATGAATAAAAACATGATCATAGCAAGTCAATTTGTAGCATAATATCAGTAATAATTCAACCAAATTCAAAAAGCAAAATGTATTTATTGAAATCATTTGTATTTTAATGGCAAATATGTAAAGATTTCACATATATAAAAAGACATAAAAAGGTGAACCCTGATTATATACTGTACCCAATAGTCCACACCTAGATTGTCTGTAATAGAGGAAGAGTTAGTCAATGCATGGTGGCCCTAACATTTGAAGAGGGTACGTTCACTTCCTCTGATCTAGAAGTTGAGTCTCTCCTTTGGAAGCCTAGGCAAACAGCGACCTCAAATGACAAATTGGAGCCCCTTTCCTCTGCAGTTTGTAGACTCGTATGAGCGATTTCCCCCCCAGACATTTATGGCAGCTAAAGGGGAAAAGCAACATACTAAAGGTTATTGTGAGGGTTACGATGGAAAGGAGATGCAGTGTGAGAGGCAAAGAGAAAGATTTTAGTATGCTGGGATAAATATATTTTGTACCATTTTTACTCAGCTCCTACAATGTCACCATTGTTTAACTGCTTTATAATGTACCTTGATGTATTTGTACTGTACACTTGCAAGTCATTGTGGAATATGCTAAAGGAATGATGTAGGAAAACTTGTAAATAACTTGTAAAATCAAAATGACAAGAAAAATGTACTACAAGAAAAGAAATGACAGATGGGAGTACTTCTTAACAACAATCAAATGATTTAATTCAGAATTGTCTGCCTTACATGTTTTTGTTTAAATATTTAAAAAGCACTATCCCATTCCTTGCTTAAGGGATATAATACACATTGTTCTATTAGGGAAGGAATGAAGAACATAAGTGGTAATAAATCACAGGTGACACGCGCCTGTCATTCTGTTTGTTGAGTGCATACACAGAGGATGCTGGCCCCAGTCACTGAGATATTTACTTTCTAATGAGTCTTGAAGGTTTTCCAAGTTGGAGAGAGGAACAGGCTAGCTACACTATGCAGCAGAAACATTCTTCCCTCTGGGAATTACATCACTCTGTGACTTAATTCCTCCTGACTGTTTTCCCATTATACTCTGGGTTTCTACGTGATTACCCACCTCAAAATGGACTGACCTAATTGATTTCACGGGGCTGCCTTATAAACACTCATAATTGATTATGATTAGAGTTAATAGTCTGGCTCGCGAGATCTGTGGATGTGCATAGGGAATGGCAGAAAATAGGTTTCATATGTTAAAAAAAAACTAAAACCTTAATAAATAGGAATTCAGATAGGCATGAATTTAAGTAGCTTGTTTATTGTCTGTGGATAAAAGAAAAACAAGTAGCGTGTGGTGAACTACTGTAGAATGCTCCTAATGGCTCACTGCAGTTTTGTAATATCTCCCATTTTGTACACAGCAGCTTTGTATTATTTTGTGCAACTGCATCCCTGAGATTCACTTTTTATGCAGAGCTTAAGTTTTTTGAGAAGTCACATGTGGTTATACAATAGGGCTGCCGACTGGCTCCAAATCACCAAAACGAATCCAAGCTGTACAGGTTTTGTAAATATGGTCGGAAAATGTTAACAAAAAGTGAACTGACAGGAGGTTCCTTTTCATTGGTTTCATTGACTTCTGTATTGTTTCACAACTCTTAGTCTTGGACTAACTGGACCTTCTGTGGTTATCTAAATACAGGTGGCAACTCTAGGCTGTAATGAAAATATACTGGATGCTGAACCACCTTTTATTTGTCCAACAACAAAATTATGGTAACATTCTGGTTAAACTGGCACAATTTCAAACAAGAACAATTAATTAATGTAAGAGACGTGTTCAGAGGTATGCAATGGAGACTTTTTAAGGTGAAATTAAAATAAGGCTTTATTGCGCCTGTTGCTTTAAACACAGCAAACATGTAAATCAGCAAACAAAATCCGCACCACTCTGGAGTATATACACACTATTATCCAGCTCTCTAACTGCATAGTTAGCCCAGCGATTCACCAGCCCAAATCATAGAGACATTCATATACTTAGATAGACATAGATAATAGTCTTAAAAGAAAAGTCTTATCTGTTAGCTGGGTTGCTGTAGGGGAAAGCTTCTTTGTTCTCCTGGTGTCCACACCCGTCTGTGATAAGGCAATGTCAGGATCCAGGTATAGAAATATTATCCCCTGTGTCTTGTTGTCAGCTTGCAGTCTCTTTTGGCAGGCTCAAGACGTCTGTCTCCTTGTTCAGCCCAGTTGTGGACTAAGGAGTCTCCCTTCCTGTCTCAGAGGCATGCTTTGTCTAACCCCTGTAATCAGCCAGGTGGTGCTAGTTAATTGCCTATACCAGCAGTTAACCACCACACTGCTGTATTAGAGGCACATTTGTGAACAGGGATAAGTCCCCTGTTACATACCTCCCCTGTTTTTGGGAAGCTTGGGCTTGCCATGGCCAAAACCCATCCTTCCACTCTCATTTGAGATCTTTCTGTGACTTGAATGAGAGTGTATGGAGGAAGAGAACCTGCAGTCCCGCTGGGATTAGAGCCCTTTCTCCAGTTTATTTGTGTCTCCTCCCGAAGGTGCTTGAGATCAGCACTCCTCAGTTGCTCGAGGAGGACTTTTTCCAAGAATAGTCTTTTACTGCATGCGCGGTCATGAGATTTCCCTTGCGTCGGGTGCTCCTCTTATTGTAGGCAGACTGTATGGCAACAGTTGCAGAGTGTTTAAGAATAGCCCTTTGAGTTTTCCTCTCTTGAAGCTGTCTCTCTGCACTTTTTCCACTCAATGGAGTTGCTAATTCAGCTTCTTTGGGATTGAGATACAATTCAAGATCCACTTCAGAGAATGTCCCATCTTTTCAGCTTCATCAGCTAAGGATTCTTATGGTTTTGATTCTGCACGTATACCTTTTTTTGTTGCCTGTTCGGTGGCTGAAGGTTTAGCTAGTGCTTGTTTAGGTGGTTCAGACTTTGCAATCTTCTTTTTTAGGTGAGCGATGCTCCCAGCTCTCACTGTACCCTTTTTACTTTGGGTTTTTGTGGCTGTGGGATACTGATGCTTGGTCAGGGTCAATACTTGTCCTTGTAGTACTGTAATTTCATCCGCGAGAGATCCCTGTTTTTTGAGTGCGTCTTGCAAGTCTCTTCTCAGGGAATTTATCTGCGCACTTTGCTTTCTCTGAGCTTGCTTCCACATTTTCATTGTATTGTGAAGCCCTGTGAATTTCTTTGCTTAGGCCACTCTTGTGTCGAGTCACCTGGGCTCTAAGCTTGGCCTCTAGCGATGCTTTGGTGATACTCAGGGTAGCCTTCAGTTTCTCATGCTGCTTTGCGGGGACATACTGGGTAATCAGACGTACCTGCAGACCTTTTATTTATTTTTCAGCCTGCAGATTGTCTTCCTGCAGAATTTGGTGCTTCTCCTCAACTTTCTGGAGGTGCGTACGCAGACCTTGCAGTTGGTTCTGCAGTCGGTGCTCTTCTTCAAACTTTTCCTCTTCCAAAAATTCATTTATTTCTTTAAGCTCGTGCAGCTTTTTATTCTTTTCCTTGACGTGGTCTGTCAAATGAGAATTCTCTTCTTTCAGTCTTAAATTTTCTCTTTTTGCAGTCTCTGTAATTTTCAGGGCCTCCATGTAGTCCTCCTTCCATTTACGCACATCTGCTTTGAGAATGACAATTTCCTAGCGTGAGATTTCCTTCTCTAGGTTGAGGGTCTGAAGCTCCTTCTGAGAGACTTTGAGATCTGTATTAAGATTGACAATAGTTTCTTTAGAATTGTCCAGCTCCTCAGCGAGACTGTGTAGTTCCTTTCTGGAGACTTCCAGTTTTGTGTGGCCGCTGTTGATCTCATGCTGTGAGGCGTCCAGTGCTGCGCGAAGATTGTGAACATCTTGCTGAAAGACTGTAACTCCTTCAGTGCCTCCTCATACTTCCGCTTCAGCTTAGCCATCATTTTATCAGATAGGCTAATCTTTTCATCCATGGCGGTAATAGTAGCGTTTGCAGTATCTAGCTCAGTCTTGAGAACGTCCAATTCTGTCCTGGCCAATGAGTACATCGTGAGCACATTCTTCTGTAGCTCCACGTTATTTTTCAGTAGCTGCATAACCATCTTTCTTCAGTTTCAATTGTTCCCGGAGCAGATCACAGTCACACCTGGCAATTTTCAGGGCATCTTCAGGGCTGGTCAAGGAATCGTCACGCACTGGTTCCGGCTCCGCTTCCCTGGGATGGTTGATTGAGGGTTCCTCACTGTTGGCACCGGACAGACACTTCTGCCTTGGAACAAAAAAACAAACAAAACGCACAACACTCATCGTGAAAAATGTAATAAACTATGTTTATATATAAGGTGTTTCAAGGTTATGCGTACATCAAGGTAGATTAATCAAGCATAGAGCCACAGAGTGGCAGTTGCCAGCATCTGCAACCAGGAACCACCAGAGCTTCACTCTCCTTTCCACCTACAGGTAGGTGAAATGCCAGATAATTGATGACTCTGCCACAGTCTCAATGTCCTGTAAATAGCGTCAATACGCTTAGTGGATCCTGGGGAGTGGTTGTCCTTTGCTCGCAAGTAGTACACAGGTTCCTCTGCAGACCTCACTGTGTTTCCAGATCAGTCAGGCAGCGTTACGGCGTGGTCCCGCGGGCCCTTCTGTGACGTCAGAGCGCCCGCTCTGCTTTGAGTAACAGCGTCTGCCAGTAATGATTCAGACCTCACTTGGCAACCACAGAGGCAGGCAACAGCGCGGCACATGCGCAGAAGAGGAAATCAACTCGGTGTTCAGCAAACCGTTTGACAACAATAAAATACACCTTGGAATATGAATAATAAAAGTATATAGGTTGAATGGTATCTCTCCTACGCGGCGTTTCGTAGCTCAACAGGCCACTTCTTCAGGGAATAAAACACATGATATCTGTATCAGAGTTTATACCATTCAAAACCATATGATTGGTTAACAATTTAGTAGTATCAACGAATCAGTATGCACCATGCTAATGCAGTACAGCTGCAAAATCAGAGCTGCCTAAAAAAAAAAAAAAACATTTTATTTTTAATACTTAAAAAGCTGCATAAAACACAATACTTCTCCCTAAGGGGACAGTGTGTATACCCTTAAATCTAAGGGAAGATGGGTCTTTTTTATGGTGTACAGAGAAATGCCGAGACAAACTGTGCTTATCATAACCATTTTTAATATTCCTAATGTGTTCCTGGATGCGCACTTTCAAACACCTTTTAGTGCGACCAACATATTGGATATTGCAGGAACATTCAATCAAGTAAATCACATGGGTGGTATTGCAGTTTATAAATTCTTCAATTTTAAACTCCTCATGATTAACTAATGATTTAAAAGTTGGGTACCTGCACAGGGTAAGAAACATGGAAATTATAGAAAAAAATCTAAAGGGGGTTATAGAGGACCCCATAGGGATCACTCTAACCATGGTCAAAGTACCAATCAGTATTACCAAAACCCTAGACAACAGAGGTCTAATGACGAACCTCGTTCACATGGGGATAGTGATTCCAATTACCATGAGAGTATTGTATTGTATTGTATTGTATGTCTTTATTTATATAGCGCCATTAATGTACATAGCGCTTCACAGCAGTAATACATGTGGTAATCCAATAAATAACAGATAATATAAATAACAGATCATGGGAATAAGTGCTTTAGACATTAAGGACGAGGAGTCCCTGCTCCGAGGAGCTTACAGTCTGATTGGTAGGTAGGGAGAACGTACAGAGACAGTAGGAGGGAGTTCTGGTAAGTGCATCTGCAGGGGGCCAAGCTTTATGTGTAAAACTCAAAATAACAAATACCCTGTAGCAAATAAAACTGCTACACCTAAATCCCCCCAAGGGCTTCATTTTTTAGAGAGTCTGAGGAAAAGATTCCTCTCCCCTATAGAGAAAACATCCAAATCAAAAAACCCAGCCCCATCTCCAGAAAAACAAAAGAAAAAAAGAGTGTTGTCAGGAGAGGGACAAGAGGAGGAACCAGAGTGCAAGAAAAAAGATCACTACAGAAAAGAGTCCCAATAATGCGTGGTATTTTTAACCTTTCAACCACTATACTGACAGAGGATCAGAAAAGGGTACTTAGTAGAGGTCTTACCTTCTCTAAATCTAACGGACCAGATGGGTTTCAACTGTATAAAGACTTGCATTAGTTTACGAGAAATGTTACGCTTAAGAGACACTTTATCAAAACTGATCAAGAGAGCCCAATCAAAATACCTGAAGTACAAACTTTGACCATATTGGAGAATGAGGGAGATGACCTTGTGTGTAAACATACACCTTTTATACCAAGGTCAAAATTTTACCCTGCCCAATCCAAGGGCCACCACGTGGAAACATTCTTCAATATGGTTAACAGTGAGTTCCTCGAATTAACTAAAACTTTTAAAGCTAAGCGTATTAAACATAATATTAGTTTTAATGAAAATATAGCCTTAAGATGTTTAAAGGATAATTCTAATTTAATCATCAGGCAAGCTGATAAGGGGGGCGGTGTGGTCCTCCAGGACCGTAAGGTATATGAGGCTGAGGCCAACCGCCTCCTTGGAGATCAAGCTTTTTATATTAAAATTGCTAAAGATCCAACTGTAGAGTATACAGCTGTATTAAAACAGCTTCTTACAGTAGCTATGGATGAATTGGTACTTTCTAAATTAGAGTTTGATTTTTTATATTCAGAATGTCCCCGAGTACCTATTTTTTATCATTTGCCCAAGATTCATAAATCTTTAGTTAACCCCCCTGGTCGCCCTATCATCTCAGGCATCCAGTCACTCACATCCAACCTCTCACAGTATGTTGATTTCTTTTTACAAAGCTATGTAGTTAAAATGCCTGCTTATTTGAAAGATATTTCATCTGTGCTTCAGATTTTTTCTGGCCTCGAATGGAAGAAGTCATATAAGTGGTTGACTTGTGACGTCCAGGCGTTATATACCCACATCCCACACGACAAGGGTTTGTCGGCGATAAGGTTGGTCCTGGAGGAAGACAGTTTACTGCACCCCCTGAATGTGGAATTCATACTAAAAGCAATTGAATTCATATTAACACATAATTATTTTCTCTTTCTGTCCCAGTTTTTCTTGCAGGTTTGCGGAACTGCAATGGGGACTAGATTTGCCCCCAGTTTCGCGAACCTGTATATGGGAGACTGGGAGAGGAAGAGGATTTGGACCAACAACCCCTACAGTAGGAATGTTGTGATATGGAAACGCTTTATCGACGACATCCTGTGTGTGTGGGATGGTAATGATCAAGAATTGTTACATTTCATAGATTATCTTAATGATAATGATATGAACTTGATCTTCAGCCACATTTCCAACGAGCGATCTATCAATTTCCTTGATCTCAATTTAACTGCCACGATGTAAGGAATCCACTCCTGGCTTTTACTATAGCCTTGCAGACATCTGCAGTTGCAAGCTTCCTCTGGCAATCAATGGCACATGTGCTGTCTCTCATTGCAGCTTCTGCTCTGTGCCCTATCATTAGAGGAATGCTCACACACCCTCCTACTGTGATTGGATCTCCGCCCTTTATACCCTGGGCGTTGACACTGAAACAGTGCCGAGCATAATTCATACCCTGGACGTTACAGTCTCTGCCACAAGCCGCTCTGGCTTGTATCCTGGTGTACTAACTTCTCTAGTTCTTATCCCTAGTTCCTAGTTCCTGAGGCCGTCTGCTAGTTCCATGCGGGGGCCCGTTCCTGACTTCTGTGCTGAAGTGTTGGTTTCCCGACGCTGCCCTGCGGTGTACTTCGGCCACCCTGCTGTCTCCTCCTGCTGAGACCGGCGTCATGGGCCGAGGCCGCTCCTCACGAAGAGGCCACTCCCGCGCTCATGCTCCTAAGCTGAAGCGGGGAACTCCTGACTACCTGTTGCCGAACTCCTGCTTGAATAACGACGATGCTGCCTTCTCCAATCCTGACCCTGCTACGTACGACTACAAACTGCACACTCCGGATCAGTCTGCGCGGACTAAGGTCAGTGATTATATAACCCCACCTCAGCTTCGCGGTCCGGTCCCGGTTTGTGGCGAGCACAATCGTAACACACGAGTACTGGGGAAGTAACCACAAAGGTATTCTTCAAAGAAGTGGACAGTAATAACCTACTTATGGCCTCCAGTAATCATAAAAAATCATGGATTTCCAATATCCCTAGGGGCCAATTTGTTCGAATCAAGCGAAATTGCAGTTCCACCGTTGATTTTGAGGAACAGGCTAACATACTTTTGCATAAATTTCTAGAAAGGGGTTATTTGGAAAAAGACCTGTTGAAAGACCTGGATATAGTGAGGGGAATGGATAGAGACCACATGATATTACCAAAGAGGAAGGAATCACCTGTTGTCACTGGGTCTCTTGATATTCCATTTGTGACTACCTTTAATTCTGTGAGTGTTAAAATTGAGGACATTTTTAAAATCATTGGGCAATATTAAATAGGGATGTGTTTTAGGGGGCCACATCCCACCAGCACCAAAATTAATCTACAGGAGAGCTAAGATTTTAAAAATACCTTGGCTCCTAGTGATATTTTCTCACCAATCCATAATAGGGATAAGTTATGGCTAAATAAATCTGTAGGTAATTATGCATGTGGTAAGTGCTCTGTTTTCCACTATCTACATAAAGAGAGGAAAACTTTTAAATCATTAGTTAATCATGAGAAGTTTAAAATTGAAGAATTTATAAACTGCAATACCACCCATGTGGTTTACTTGATTGAATGTGCCTGCAATATCCAATATGTTGGTCACACTAAAAGGTGTTTGAAAGTGCGCATCCAGGAACACATTAGGAATATTAAAAATGGTTATGATAAGCACAGTTTGTCTCTGCATTTCTCTGTACACCATAAAAAAGACCCATCTTCCCTTAGATTTAAGGGTATACACACTGTCCCCTTAGGGAGGAGAGGTGGTGATAGAATTAAGAATCTCTCTATCCAAGAAACATTCTGGATTTACAAATTAGAATCCCACACCCCTAAAGGGTTAAATGAGGATGTGGATATATGGTCCCTGTATTGATTCTGTCATTTAAATAATTCATGTTTGCTTCGGAACTAATTCTTGTTTCTTTCTTTCAGATATAAATCTTTGCCATTTGTTATTTTTATGGTTAATTTTAGTATTGTGTTTTATGCAGCTTTTTAAGTATTAAAAATAAAATGTTTTTTTTTTTTTAGGCAGCTCTGATTTTGCAGCTGTATTGCATTAGCATGGTGCATAGTGATTCGTTGATACTACTAAATTGTTAACCAATCATATGGTTTTGAATGGTATAAACTCTGATACAGATATCATGTGTTTTATTCCCTGAAGAAGTGGCCTGTTGAGCTACGAAACGCCGCGTAGGAGAGATACCATTCAACCTATATACTTTTATTATTCATATTCCAAGGTGTATTTTATTGTTGTCAAACGGTTTGCTGAACACCGAGTTGATTTCCTCTTCTGCGCATGTGCCGCGCTGTTGCCTGCCTCTGTGGTTGCCAAGTGAGGTCTGAATCATTACTGGCAGACGCTGTTACTCAAAGCAGAGCGGGCGCTCTGACGTCACAGAAGGGCCCGCGGGACCACGCTGTCACGCTGCCTGACTGATCAGGAAACACAGTGAGGTCTGCAGAGGAACCTGTGTACTACTTGCGAGCAAAGGACAACCACTCCCCAGGATCCACTAAGCGTATTGACGCTATTTACAGGACATTGAGACTGTGGCAGAGTCATCAATTATCTGGCATTTCACCTACCTGTAGGTGGAAAGGAGAGTGAAGCTCTGGTGGTTCCTGGTTGCAGACGCTGGCACAGTAACTGCCACTCTGTGGCTCTATGCTTGATTAATCTAATTTGAAGTACGCATAACCTTGTAACACCTTATATATAAACATAGTTTATTACATTTTTCACGATGAGTGTTGTGCGCTTTGTTTGTTTTTTTGTTACTAGATTCTAGGGTCTTGGGCTACCCTTTACACAGCAGCAGATGCTCATCTACATTGGTATATATTTATTTACCTTTTCCACATGGTGGGGTTTGTTTTTTTGATTTAAATTGACATCACAATTAACACTTTGTATTAAGTATATATTTTAGTGCGCACTTATTTATTTTTTCTATTTGTTCACTCCTGCCTTGGGCCCTCTGGATATTTGGTCATTCGCATGACGAATCCTCCATTTTCTCTAGGCTGCAGGGGCTCTCGTTCCCCCTTTTTCTCTGCGGTATCTTCGGACGTGTCTGTTCCTTCCACGGAGCGTGAAGAACCGCTTTTCTTTTTCTTTTTTCGCCTTTATGTTTTGGATGGCTCTGTCCACTCAGGGATACTGGGGTCTCCATCTTCATTTGAAATTTTAGCAGCTTCACTGGATCCACCATGCTTTTCTTGCAACTGTATAAGCTGGAAAAATTCAGTTATCCACTGCTCCCGCTCTTTCTCCTGCCAATTATATTCGTCATCATAGGGAGTGGTCTTTTCGGTTCGTACCAAGTTCAGGCACCCCCACCATTCTTGGGGTGTTTTGTGGGTGTGACTCGGTTTGGGTTCCCCGTAAGAGATGTCTTCCTCCTCATCTGATTGGAAGGACCACTCTTCTGTGGGGTAGGGTTCATTACAGGAACGCTGCATCTTGTCCTCCATTTTGGGGCTATCAGGTGTATTTATCTTCCTGACCTCTGGAGGCGCTATTGCAGCTTTTGCCAGTGTATTTTCTAGAACCCCAGCTTGTGATAGTCCCACCGGTGGGCATATTTGCTTGTAGAGGTCGTAGCTCTCACAGTCATCTCCGTAGACTTTTTCTTTCCTTTTGTAAGTTTTAAAACATCAGCAGTCTGTGCACGCATTCTTTCTCATTAGGTATACTGGATGTGCAGTTGCTAAGTATAAACTTCTATTTGCTTTACACCATTTACTTGCTAGGTACATCCCTCCGCTTCAGCAAAATAATGTGGTTTTCTGCTTGAGTTCAGTAATTATCAGTCTCATTTTTGGGTATTATTTATTATTTATTTATTTATAAAATATTTTACCAGGAAGTAATACATTGAGAGTTACCTCTCATTTTCAAGTATGTCCTGGGCACAGAGTAAAACAAATAATACATGGTTACAAGTACAGTTACATAAATGAACAAGGTATACATTATATACAAGACATTGCGTGCACAGTTAAAGAAAATATATATTATGAGCGTATGAAACAGTTACAGACCAGATTAAAGTGTGAGACAGCCTTAGATTTGAAAGATCTTAAGCTGGTGGTGGATAGTAGAATCTCTGGTAGGTTGTTCCAGTTTTGGGGTGCACGGAAGGAGAAGGAGGAACGTCCGGATACTTTGTTGAGCCTTGGGACCATGAATAGTCTTTTGGAGTCTGATCTCAGGTGATAGGTGGTGCATGTGGTAGGGGTGAGGAGCTTGTTCAGGTAGCTGGTAGCTTGCCCAGAAAGTATTTGAGGGTGAGACAGGAAAGGTGAACTTTGCACCTAGACTCTAGTGATGACCAATCTAGTTATTTGAGCATTTCGCAGTGATGTGTGTTGTAGTTGCATTGGAGAACAAAACGACAAATTGAATTGTAGAGGGTGTCAAGTTTGCTAAGGTGGGTTTGAGGAGCCGAGCCATATACTATGTCTCCATAGTCAATAATTGGCATTAGCATCTGCTGTGCAATACGCTTTCTGACCAGGAGACTTAGGGAGGATTTGTTCCTGTAAAGTACCCCTAGTTTGGCATAGGTCTTGGTTGTCAGGGTATCAATGTGCATCCCGAATGTTAAGTGAGAGTCAAACCATAAGCCCAGGTATTTAAAACTAGTGACAGGTGTTAGGGTGGTGTTAGCGTTGGTTCTAATCAGGAGCTCAGCCACTGGAAGCTTTACAAATTTAGTCTTGGTCCCAAATACCATTGTTACAGTCTTGTCAGTGTTTAAAAACAGTTTGTTTTGGGAAATCCAGTTTTCGAGTCTCAAAAAGTCAGAATGAAGTATGTGCTGAAGGTCAGAGAGGCTATGGCTGTGTGCATATAGGATTGTGTAATCTGCATACATGTGTATTGAGGCTTCCTTACAAGCTGTGGGAAGATCATTAATGAACACTGAGAAGAGTAGGGGCCCCAGAACAGAGCATTGCGGGACACCACAGGTGATATCCAAGGGGTTGGAGTTAGAGCCTGAGATGGACACATGTTGGGATCTTCCTGATAGGTAGGACTGAAACCAGTTTAAAGCATTTTTTCCCTATTCCAGAGCTCTGGAGTTTGTTAAGCAGGATAACATGATCAACTGTGTCAAAAGCCTTTGCAAAATCTAGGAATACTGCACCAGTGAGTTGTCCCCGTTCCATTCCACACTGGATTTCATTGCAAACTTTTAGCAGGGTAGTTACAGTGGAGTGTTTGGGAGAAACCCAGACTGGAATTGGCTAGGGAAATTTGTCTTGGTGTAGATATCGCTTAATTGGGAGTGGACACATTTTTCCATAACTTTGGATAGAATTGGGAGAAGTGAGATTGGCCTGTAGTTTGAGACAGTGTTTTTGTCCCCACTTTTGAAGATTGGGACAACTCTGGCAGTTTTCCAGGTCTTAGGGATATGGCCTGCAGACAGGATAGAGTTGACTATGGACGCAATTGGTTTGGCAATGGCTGGGGCACCAAGTCGTAGGAACCTAGATTGTAGTAAGTCGGGTCCACATTGGCTGCTTAGTTTTAGTTTGAGGAGCGCTTGTGTAATCTCCTCTTCAGATACTGGGCTAAATTGAAAATTGTGGGCAGTGTTGGGAGGGGGTGGGACTATAGGGATACTCCCAGGATGAGATTCATGTTTGGGGTTTGTGCTGTGTTTCGCTAATAAGTTAGTGGCACACCCCACAAAGTAATCATTGAATGCATTTGCAATGTCAGTGGGGTTTGTCAGAGTAATATCCCCCTTAGTGATATTAC